>NW_006399863.1:1958616-1961794 GCF_000299155.1 Elephantulus edwardii | reverse complement strand
TTTTTTTTTACTATAAAGGGACAGTGGTAAGCAGATAATATTGCTATAATCATCATCATCATCATCATTTTTGCTGCAACTTGAGCAGGGATACTCAATTTACCCTAGATCATGCGATCCTTTGTCTTCTTTTTTTGTACGGTGGTCTTCACAATGAATTTTTATATTGTGAACTTTTCTACTGTCTATAATAACTCAGTTAACACTGAAGACAGATTCTTTGTCTACGCCACTCAAAGTACAAAGCACAACAGTGTAATATTATATTTCATTATATACCTCCCGCCTCTGTCGAATATCATACTGAACTCCTCATCCCCTAAATCCAAAAGATCCTTTTAGGACACTAGACCTTGATATCGTTCACTTACTAGCTTGCTATCCATCATTCTGCATCTATGACAAATAGTAAAAATTCTACAATCTGACTGTTTTGCAGATTAATTGCATACAGCTGGCAGCAGTTAACACTCAGAAGGAAGCTAGAGTAAGCCTGTTTTTAATGGTTAAGATTATATATATCACCTTGACTGGTCCATGAATCTCAGTTGTTTGACACTCTGGTAATGATGCAACCTGACTGTTCTACGAAGCTGGAGTCATATTTCATTTTCATGACCTGATGGGGTCTTCCTCAGTTTTTGCCAAACACTGACTTGTCTATTGCTTTGTTATTTATTTATTTGAGTGAATGTTTACAAATCATATTGGTTTTTCACACATTCATAGATACTTTGCTTTATAATATTATTAACACTGATATTTGCATAATAATTCACTTTTAGAACTTAACCATGTCGAAAAGTAGGGAGTGGGTATATAAGATTTCCCTTTGCCTGAAATGTGTTCTCTTCTTGTTCACTGCTTGGGAAATTATTATATTTTCCTTCAGGATAAAGTGGTGGTGGTGGTGGTGTACCATCAAGTTGGAAATCATAGCTGACCCTTCATCGGGTTTTCAGAGGCAGTTAATCGCACAGGAGGAGATTGCCCATCCTTCTCCTGTAGGGCAGCTGGTGGTCTCGAACTGCAAGCCTTCGGGATTGCAGCGCATCTTCTTGCCACTAGGCCACCAGAGCTCCATCAAGGTAGAGTAGAAGGTTCATTTCTCTTACTAAGTCTATCATAACCACAAGCCTATGGATAGACAGAGGGCAGAAAGTAGCTGTTCTTTATTTCTTTGTAGTACATTGTTAGCCATTATTCTGAAAGATCTTCCAAGCTCTGTTTGTGCATTTAAATGTCCTTTCATAAATCATTTTATAGTTTTTCTTGTCTCTTTTAATGCTCTAATTTGGCAATTTAAAGGTTGGCATGCTATGTGAGTTCTCAAATTTTCTTTTGAGACTTGGCAAGTCTGTGAAATCCAAATGTCCGACCAAATGGCTCTTCCAAGTAAGGAGCAAATGCTCCAGACTCTCCTCCGCCCGAGCTCTTTCAGCTCTGGAGGAGTGTTCTGAGCAGGTGTTAATACCCACTTCTCAGCCCAACCCTGTGCTCCCTGCTGCAGGAGGCGTGGGCGTCCCGAACCCTGTGCCCACTGCTGCAGGGGGCGTGGGCGTCCCGAACCCTGTGCTCCCTGCTGCAGGAGGCGTGGGCGTCCCGAACCCTGTGCTCCCTGCTGCAGGAGGCGTGGGCGTCCCGAACCCTGTGCTCCCTGCTGCAGGAGGCGTGGGCGTCCTGAACCCTGTGCCCACTGCTGCAGGGGGCGTGGGCGTCCCAGGGCTTAGCCCGCACCCTGACATACAGAAGTCATATAACAAATGCTCAATATCTGCATACTACATTATATTATGACTACTATACCATATTATACCTTTCTTATATCTTTGGTTTTGACTAGATCTTCAAAACTGTTGAATAGTAACTAATGAAGAAAAAAAAATTCAAACACATTCAGGGATCTTATACAAGTCCTGATTGACTAAACTGGTAAATGATTCTGGCAAAGAACCATGAGAACAGTAGCGCTGTCTTGAGGCTTTTTTAACATTGCTAGCGTTAGAGAGCTCTTTTGGCTTAGTGGTGAAGAATTACACTGCCAACCCAAAGGCACATGGTTCAAATCCACAAGCTGCTCTCTGGAAGCAAGATGGGTAATCTCTTCCTATGCCATTTATTGTCTCTGAAACCTTTTAGAGGGTCAACTATGAGTTGATTACAACTCAACGGGTACTTAACAACAGCAACAAGCATAGTCAACAGCACGTTGTACTCCCAACCAAAACGCTGAGTGTCTCTGACAGTTGGAATCCACCTGCAGGTTCCATCAGAGAATGATGGGCACTCTCCCTCTCCTTAGGATTTACAGCCCTGATGAGAGTTTGTGTTCTCAGAGTTAGGTCCTAAAGTATGAACAGAAAGGCTTTGCGCTACACTTAGCTTGCAGACACCATGCTTTCAGTGGGAATACAGTAAGAGTCCTTTACTAAGTGAAGGAACAATTATTATCTTCACTTTGCTGATGAGCGAAGTCAAGCAAAGGGATGAAGTTAAACATCAAGTGTTAGAAACTAAGTGAGGAATATAGGGTAATACTCAACAGTACTCCGAGTCAATGTGCCCTTCCCCAAGTCGTCAGATCATTTAGGTAATCTGAAATGTCGTAGTCATCAGACTTTTTTCATTTCCTCTGAAATCTGAAATAACTTCCATGGTGTATTCCTGAGTCTCTTATGGGTTAATTTACTTTTTAAAAAGGATTTTTTTTAATTGACACTGATCATGTCATTTATTGAGATCCTACAGTAATATGCTTCTCTTTCTATCCTTTCTTTTAAAAATTAAATTTTTAAAAAATAACACATTCATGTTATTCAAAGTTACAATGCTATTGCATTCACTGCAAAAAAGACTATTTCAAGATCTATCCTGAAAGTTCAATGATAACAGTGGTAGGACAACAGCGTACACGGCCAAGGAAAATCTCTTAGTGGTATTACTATGCAAATTTACATGCCAAACTCTAAAGCCAAAGATGATACAATTTATAATTTCTACCAATCTTATGTATTTTGAAACTGATCATACATGCAATTAGGATATATCAATAGTAACTATATCAAATAATAGTAAATATATCAATAGTAACTAGTGATTGGAAAGGAGGATGAATGGTAGTTAGCAAATAACCTTGGTGATAGTGATGAAGCTGGAAACTACATGACAGCATTTTGTA
>NW_006399863.1:1953637-1957016 GCF_000299155.1 Elephantulus edwardii | reverse complement strand
ACTGGAAGAGATCTATATTTGTTCCCACACCAATGAAGGGTGACCCAACAGAGTGTGGAAACTATAGAACAATCTCATTGATTTCACATGCAAGCAATATTCTACTGAAGATTATGCAAAAACAACTGGAACAGCACCTCAGCAGAGAACTGCCAGAAGTCCAGACTGGCTTAAGAAGGGGTCGTGGCACTAGGGATATTGTAGCTAATGTTAGTTAGATGGATCTTAGCTGAAAGCAGGGAATACCAGAGGAAAGTATATCTGTGTCTCATTGACTATGCAAAGGCATTTGACTGTGTGGATCAAGGAGTTATTCACCAAAAATATTTTATGGACTGTGACTGCATGCACATGTGGATCTCACCAGATGGAACACACAAGAATCAAGATGACTGCACCTGTGGAAAGATGGTGGGAAAATTCAGTATTACCAACTAGAACAGAACTGCGTGCCAACTGTGGGACAGACCAAGGGAAGTCCAAGTTGACGTTGAAGCAAATGAAAAGAATCCCACATGAACCAAAAATATATACTTGAGTGCACCACATCTGAATTTAGAGATTATTTCAAGAATAGAATTGATACCCCGAACACTCCTAGCTGAAGACCAGATGAGTTCTGGGATAGGATCCAAGGGATCACACATGATGAAAGCAATGACCGGCGCTACTGCTCACTGCCACCGAGTTGGTTTCATCTCACAGTGTCCCTCCCTCAGTTTCCAAGGCTGTAAATCACAAAGGGAAGAGATTGTCTATATTTCTCCCTCAGAGATGCTACGTGGATTTGAACCACCAGAGACGTGTAGTGTTTGGGTTAGCAGCACAAGATGTTACAGACCATGCCGCCAGAGTTCTCTAAAAAGACAGAAAAGAAAGCAAATACCACAATGGATGTCAGAAGGGACTCTGAAATCTGCTCTAGAACTTAAAGAAGCTGGAGAGATTGGAAGACATGAGGATGTAAATTGCTGAGCAGATTTTAAAGGTTGTATGAGGAGATATAGCCAAATATTATAAAGAATATGCAAAGACTTGGAGTTTAAAAATCAAAAGTAAAGAACACATCAAGCTGAAAGAAATGAAGGATAAATGGAAGCCTCTGGATGTAATACTGAAAAGATTCTATAGTAAAAATATTAAATAGGGATACACAGGAAGTATTGATAGAAGAAGGGTGAAAGAATCCCTTCGCAAAGGAACAAATATTCTCAGTTCACTATTTTAGAAAGTGAAAGAAAAGTTTATGCACAGAAAGAAACGTCCTTTGCTGGCTACAAGGGATGGGAAAATACTATGATGGACTGTCAAAAAGAATTAACGAATCTGTTTTGGAAGAAGAGAGGTCAGAATGCTCCGTAGAAGCACACAGGGAGATCTGATCTCACATAATTTGCACAAGTTATCAGGAGGTTGTCAATGCCTGTACAAAGACATCATACTCACTAAATCTGTAGGCCAGAGAAAAGTTGGAAGATCCTCAATGAAATGGGCTGTTACAGTGGCTGGATAGATAAAGAACCCTGCACTGGAATGGGTGAAGAGAAAGGCCTTCTGAAAGGAATGGACAGTTAGAAATCATATGTATGGCAATAAATAATCTTACAAGGGGAACAGTGGGAGGGGCAGGGAGGAAAGTATGAATGAATGAACTGAAAAAGTCTTATATGTTTTAATTGCTAAAATCAAGTCCTTCTGCTCTCCTTTTGCATAAAGTCCTGTCTCTTGTATCCCATACATTCTTTTTTCCTTGGCACTCTTTAATTTTTGTGGAGAACATCACACAGATATTTTCAGAGAAAGGATATAGATGGATACAACTTTTGTTACTTCCCTGGTCTACAAATACATTTATTCTGCACCCAACTATAGGATGTCTGGGGGGTAAAGATCCATACAATAAAAACAGAAGAGCCTCATCTGGTAGAGTTATGAGCCATGTTGTTGTTGTTGTTGATTGCTGTTGAGTCGAGTATGACTCACAGCAACTCTATGAAGAAAAGACCTTTTTTCCTTTCCATAATTGTCGTTGTTTCTCTAAGTGCATTGAGTTTCCATAGGCATGTGGTTTAGGAAGTGGATGTCACCCCTGCTTCCAAACCTGTTTTACAACTGGGAGCCCCTCCTAACATTGTCCACATTGAGAGACCATTGTGGTATTTGATACGCCAATGGCACAAGGTTTAGCATCACAGCAAAACCAGATTACCTCAGTACAGCAAATTGACGAAGAGTGATAAAAAAGTAAATCCTCCAGACAGAACAACACTAGTCTCACTTAGCAGTCATTAAAAGTGTCGTCAAGAGAACTCATAGTGACCCTATGAACAAAAGACCTAAACTCTGTTCTCTAATTAGATTATGATTATAGAGTTTATAGAGTTTTCAGAGGCATCTGTTTAGGAAGTGGATGCCACTATGCTTCCAAATCTTAATCAATCTGGAAGTTCCTTCAAACACTGTCCATGATGGGGAACCATTACGGTATTTGACATGACTATGCAACAGTGTTCAGCATCACAGCAACTCCAAGTTAATCACTACAGCAAACAGACAACTGACTGCTGTACCACTTAAAGAATGTTCTTTCTAAACTTCATAAATTTTTGCTCAAGAGTTTCCAGGCCAGCCTTGCACTCAACTCCTCACTACAGGGTTTTAAAGACCGCCTTTGAGCAGGTCTCTGCCCGTGGGTCCTTGTTAGCCCTGGGGGCCAAAGGCTGACTTTCATTAACTTTTGACCAATATATTTGCATAATCAGATTCTAGGTGTGAAATAAAATGTATATAAAAATCAAATGAAGATTCTGGAATCAAAGTATACAACTGAAATCAAGACTATTAAAGTATACTGCTGTCAATAATTTGTTACTGTTGTGTACCATGGATTGGAAGTGACCCACAGCTGAGCTTCCAGAGGGTTTTCAGAGGCCCAGGAGAAGACTGCCCGTCTTTCTCTTACACAGCAGCTGGCAGATCTGAACTGTGTGCCCTTGAGTTGGCAGCGCAACTCTTCATCACTAAGCTGTAGAAGGTTGAACTGGTAAAATTTGCCTGAGGGATATATTTATAAAACAATTACAGGGGAAAAAGAAAAAGAGCAACCAGGAAAGCTGCTTACAAACAGCTAACCGTGTCATGGGGTTTGGTTTCTGATTTGGCTGTTTAAGGTCATGATTTCATGAGATTTACCAGTTGTTGTGCCTTTGGGTTGCTTGTGACTCATAGCGACCCTATGTTCAAAAGCCCTGAAACCTGCATGGACCTTGACTCCAGGGAACATTCTGGTTTCACCTTCTCCAGGACAAACCTGTTTGTTCTCCTAGCAGTCCATGGTATATTCAACACTCTTCTCCAGCACCACAACTCAAAGGCATCA
>NW_006399863.1:1943279-1952857 GCF_000299155.1 Elephantulus edwardii | reverse complement strand
CCTTTGCATAGTCAATGCAATAGACATTCCTCTCATACTCTCTGCTTTCAGTCAAGTTACATTTAACAGTAGTTATAATTTCTCTAGTGCCATGGCCTCTTCTAAACCCAGCCTGCACAGTTCTTTGTTGATGTACTGTTTCAGTTGTTTTGAGATAATTTTCAGCAGAATCTTGCTTGCATGTGAAATTAATGATATTTTTATGTAATTTCCACACACTTCAGATCACCCTTCTTTGGAATGGGAACAAATATAGATCTCCTCCGGTCAGCTGGACAGCTGGCTGTCCTCCAGATTTCTTGGCACATCTTAGTGAGTACATCCAGGTCAGTGCCTGTTTGTTGAAATGTCAATTGGTATGCTGTCAATTCCTGGAGCCTTGTTTTTTTCCAATTCTTTCAGAGCAGCTTGAACTTCTTCCTTCATCACCACAGGGTCTTACTCACACATTATTTCATGAAATTCTTCTCTGTCAGCCTGGTATAGTGACTCTGTATACTCCTTCCAACTTTTTTTAATGCTTCCTGGATCATTTAATATTCTGCCCAAAGCATCCTTAAGTATTGCAACTTGAGGCTTGAATTTGTTTCTCAACTCCTTCATCTTAAAAAAATGCTGAACAATTTTTGCCCTTTTGATTTTCTGACTCCAGTTCCTTGCACATTTCATTATATTACTCATTTTGTCTTCCTGAGCTGTCCTTTGAAATCATCTTTCAGCTCCTTAATTTCTTGATTTCTCCTCTTTGCTTTGGCTTCTCAGTGCTATAGTGCAATATTCAGAGTCTCATCTGATCCATCTTGGTCTTTTCTTCCTCCTCTGCTTTTGTAAAGACCTTTTGCATTCTTCATGGACGCTATTCTTTATTTCTTCCCACATCTTATGTGGTATTACCAGTAACTCCTCCTCATACTTTGTTAGTGCCTCTGTTCTGTCTCCCAGTCTACCAGGTCTTCTGCTGCTTGAAATCTTAATGGCATGTGAGCAGCTTTTGTTACAGCATATTCTAATTGCAAGGACCAATAGAGAAAAGAAGAGTATAAAGAACAGGAAGAAGAAATGTTATGTCTGGCTATCTGCCCCATGAACATTTGAACCCTTTGTCATGAGACCAGAAGAAGTGGAGGTGCCTTAACTACTAGTACTGAATATTTTTTTGGTCAATGATTCTACAAAAGGACCCAAACCAAAATGCATAACAGAATTTCAAATTCTTTTAGACTTTAGAATTTCTTGATAAACTCCTGAAATACCTGCCAATAGATAACCTTTAAATGGTAAATTTAGCAAAAATATACCTTTAAGTCTTCTTAAAGCCAAACAAGAAATAGTTTGACTCGAGTAGTACAGAATGTTTGCCTTGAGTTTTGCATTCTTTTAGGATTATCTATATGGGTGAAACTGCAAAAAGGACACACGGAAAATTTAAAGAAGGGTGAGTTTATGCTAATAGGGATGAATAACTTGGTAGAGAAGAATGAAAATCATTGTACGACCTGAATGTAATTAAAGCCACTGTGTTGGATATGGACAATCGGTTGAATTGGTGAGTGCATGCAGTATTGGTTCTCAACAACCCAACAAATAAATTATAAAACAAAAGAAAACAATGCTAAATTCAGTTCCTAGATAAAGAAATACTCTGAGAATGAATATTCAAGTATTTATTCATAACAACTCATAATGTATAGTCATAAGAACGGCTTACTATATAATAAAGAAAAAAGTGAACTACTGGTATGTTCCACAATAATGAATCTTCTAAACCCTTTGTGAAAGAAGGTATACATGAAGCAATGTGCCTATATGATTTAGAAAAAAGAAAAATAAAACCCAAATTCATGACAGAACCAAAAAACATAATGATAAAGGAAGAAAAGACTGGAGTTGTCACAGTTTCTTTTTACTTGACTCTACAACCAACACTCACAGAAACAGCAGCCAAAGAGCCAAATGATGTATGCAGATAGATGTTCGTTGTATAAAACTTTGAAGTGTTAAAGAGAAATGATGTAATTTTGAAGAGTAAGGTGTGCCTGACTTAATGCATTTTATTTTCAAGTGATATATACACACACACACGCATACGCGCGCACACACACACACACGCTCACACAGAGAAAGGCTGGACAATGAATAAGGAAGACTGAAGAATAATTAGTGCTTTTGATTTGTGATTTTAGCAAAGTACACTGATTATACCAGGTACTGCCAGAAGGACAAACAAATACGTCTTGGAAGCAGTACAATCAGAACGTTCCTTAGAACCAAGGATGATAAGGTCAGAGACAAAGAGGGAGACTCTCAAGGAGGTAGATCTACAAAGTACTTGGAAGAATTCACTCAAATAGCAAGGGGAACTGAAGGGACCACACAATATTTTGGTCCGTTGAGCACAGAGTTATTATTATGTGTTGAAGCAGATTTGACACTATATATAAATAACAATATGATCCAATAATATAAAGTTCAAAAGCAAATGCATTTCACCTATGGTGTTACAAATCCCGATAATATTACCTCTCAGGAGAAGAGAGTGAGGCTTCTAGGATACTTGTAATTTTTGTTAATATTATGCTTCCTGATCTAGAAGGCTGTTAGGAAAGTATTTTCACATTACAGCAATCCTTAAGCTATGCACTTATGATTTGTGCCTATTTCTATATGTAACAAAAATACACATTACTATAAAATTTACAGTAAATGTACCAAATGCCAATAAAATGTTGATTTTTTTAAGAGAACATTTACAGGAAGGATGGGTTTTCATTCATTCATTCATTCATTCATGTTTCTCAAATTTAAATACGAACAAGAGAACTTTGTTATTCTCATTTCGTAGATGCAGCCTCTTTCTAAATGGAAAAGATGATCTATTCCCTCCCGCATGCTTCCTTGTTCCTTTGGTTGTGGTGCATTTCGTGAACTCAATGTACCTGATTTCAAGAGCTTTCTCTACTGTTTCTCCAGGGACTAAATCTCCTGCTGCCTTGTTGGGTGTGGTTTGAGAAGGGGATCTAGTACTCTGCATCAAACGGTGAAGAATTCAATCGCTTCCCCTGCTTTTAGTGTGTTCCTTCCTCCTACTTTTGACAGTCCCCAGGACTGGCAGCTCTGAGTCTCTGCGGAGTTCTAGGTTGCAAATTTCATTAGCAAGCACAAAGGCTTCAGTCTTCTCTGTTCTATGGCAGCTGTCCCTCTTTCATCCTGCAAAAATTCACGAACAACATCTGCTGTTGTTTTCTCTCCCATATATTCTTTTATCCTGGAGGCTGTACGTCTTTTTAAATCCTCTGTGATAATTTTTAGTGAGGTTTGATGAGAGAGCAGAGATAGAAACATATATTCAATCTGCCACATTTGAGCTGCACTTTTCTTTTTATTTATTTTACAGTAATAATCAGGTACAATTAACCTTTAATATAACATTGAATGTGTTTGTGGTGTACGACGCATAGCTGACCCTCTGGCAGGTTTTCAGAGGCAGTTAATCACACAGCAGGAGACTGCCTATCCTCCTCCTGAGGAGCAGGTGGTGGCCTCGAACTGTGTGCCTTTGGGATTGCAGTGTAGCTTCTTGCCACCAGAGCTCCCTAAACACATATGTATATTCCTGTGAATTTTGAGGTTTTGTGTAAGTTACAGGGCTATTTTTTAAAATGGTATTCCTCACCCTTTTGCACTAAGTGATACATAAGATGAGCAGTCACACTTGGGGCTTCTAAGCGCTTTGGGGAGCTGCTAATGCACCGCTGTGTTTTATAATCAAATGAAATCTATAGGCGAGTGTATGCAGAGTTAGTCACACAAGGATTTCTCTGACAGTCATCCAGACAGCACGATGCTAAAGTCTAGATACAAATGTCTACGAAAGCATCTCTGTCACCTTACGTGTTCTGCTTTCTAGTATTCTGAGGGGGAAAGTTCTTTTGTTATAAGCAATCCTGGGCAAACATGAAAGGGAAACTTCTTTCAAACCTTTTGGTTGTTTAAAACAATATTAGCAAGAGATTTTACAATGTCTTGGATTTGGCAGAGTGGAGGGGTGGTGAAGGAGAAGAAGAACTTTGATGAGAATGGATCGATTCTGTGACTGGAGAGGTGGGAATAAGTGCGTTTGAGATGGCTATGTTGGCACAGGATAGAAGAGCGTATAGAGCTCTTGTACATAGGGTTGATATGAGTTGCAAGCGACTTGATGGCACCTAACAACAACAAAACCACCTACAAAGTACATTCATTAACAATAAGTATGATAATTAATTAATAATAAGTGATTCATGTGTTTATTTTCAGTTTCTCTAGAAGTGATATAAAGGTAGCTTTTTCCTATTTTATCATGTTCATTAGAAAAATCAGTATGACTTCTCCTAAATTATGAGAGAATGATGAATTAGTAGAGACATCTGCGAGCTTTTCTGTTGTCCAATATCTATGAACATCCTTTCTAACTGGATGATTTTCCCACACGGTGAGTCCTGTCTTCATAGTCCCGTTGTTATTGTTGTGTACTGTAGAGTCAGACCAACCCATAGCTGACCCTCTGGGGGAGTTTTCAGAGGCAGTTAATCGCACGGGAGGAGACTGGCCATCTTTCTCCCATGGAACAGCTGATGGCCTCGAACCATGTTACTTCGAGATTGCAGAGCAGCTTCTTGCCACTATGTTATAGCCCAGAGTAATTTATAAAAGTGTATTCACTTTATAGGAGTTACACTAAAAATATAACAAATGTCAATAAACTGCTTATTGAATGTACATAAGAACAAGAGAATTTTCTTACCATCATTTCATAGACAGTATGTTTCCTTAATGCTGTAAAAAAAATTAACTATTCCTTCCTCTGGGTCCTTCTTCTCGTTTGGGTGTTTATTATTTATATACCCAATGTACTTCATTCTAGAAGCTCATTTATGTACTAAGCCTTCTTGGCGTCACGTCACTGGGATCTACAGACATATCAGACTTCGCACAGTTTTGATGAGAGTAGCAGCCTTGTTTCTAACAGCAGCAGTAAAACAATTCTGGAATCTAGAGCCCAGTGTTAAGGGATGCGTTCTAGAATCTTCTCAATAGCAGTAGTTATGGGGAGAAAAAACGGTATCTTCCCTAGAGTAAGAAGCTGTATGCTTGGGGCTGGGTTTGGCTTTGCTGCATCCTCCACGCCTGTTTCTGGAGATCTAGTTCATTTCCTTTAATAAGTGATTTTCTGTTCCAGGTACCTAGAGAGGATTCTTCTGTTTACGCCCAACAATCCTAAGAAATTCAGATGGCAAATGCTAGCAGAAAAGGAAAACCACCACAAAAAGAAAATTGAAAGCATTTTTGTGACATTAAAGAGAAAAATCCACATGACTATGAACACATTTAATAGATGCAAAATTAAACCACTACTGTGTACTTATTTTCTCCAAAGCCATGGCAAATTTTAACATTACATCAGAAAACATAAAAATATCGGCACCAAGTTGAACGTACCATCTTTATCAGCTGTGTCCTGAGGCCTGGATTTTAAAGTGAAGATCTTCCGGAGCTTACAATTGGCTGAGACAATAATTCCATCCAATGACTGGAAAACTGCTCCCTTAAATATTTCACTGGTAAATGCTACTAAGTCAATGCACAGGTTACACCACTAAAATAGAGAGTAGCAAAGAAGTGTAAGTATATTCCACAATCATACCCATGAACAAGTCATCTTTATTAAGAAAAGTCAAGGCTTAAGTCAATTATCCCTAAACAATTTCAAGGCAATTCCCCACCCCCCCCCACCCCCGCCAAGGGTATATTTACCTCTGCTTTTTTTTAAATAAAATTTTTATTTTATACTCGTTTACTTACAAAGTTCATATACATTGTTTTTCACACCAGATCTTTCCCATTTCCTTTTCTCACCCCTTCCTCCACTCATCAAATTGTGTGACCCTATGATTAACCTCCCTCCATCCTCACCCTTCTCACTCCCCCCCACCTTGGATCCTCATGCACATTCTACTATAATGATTTTATACAGTATTTGTCCTTACGGGATTGAGTTAGTTCACTTAGCATAATGCTCTCCAGTCCCTCCCAAATTAGGTAGTGATTTCTGTTTTGACTTGAACTTTCTTATAATCCACCTTACTTCTTCCAAAGAAATCAACATAATGTAAACTATACAGTGCTCTTTTCACTATGGAGTAATCACTGCAAGATATGGCAATGGTGATCCTACAAGCTGTCTGCTAGTGGGAATCAGCAGGCCCAATAGACCACTTAACTGTTGAAAATCAGGGATAATTAACCAATTATCCCTTCAAAGGGACTAATTAATTTGAACACAATTAAATATATATATATAAAATACGTGTGTGGGTGTGTGTGTGTATAATCGATGAAACTAGAAGCTGGTTCTAACTGTGGCCAGTGCTGCCTACTTATAACCAATTATCCTCCTCTACAGCGATAGGCTCTTCTTAAGAACTTGTCATAATGCCTAGTGCTTCTCAGTTTTTCAGGTACTCTTGTCGGGACTAATTACTGCCCAATAAACAACGAGGTCCCTCAGCTCTTCATGAAATGAGTTTTCTAAATGGTTTGACTGACTTTTAAATTTTTTTTAAAAGGAGAAAAATAAGTTAGTAAGAAATTAAGGCATATTTAAGACTTCAGAACACAAACAGGAGAATCCGTTTTTAAATGAAGATACACCTTGCATTTACAATTGTCTGGGCCGCCTGTAAAACATAAGAGTCTTCCATTGTTTGTTTAGAGGCACAGTTTACATAAGGGCCAATTTAATAAGCTGTCAAAACGGAAAGTCATCTTCACTTGATCAAATGATAACGAGTTTTTTGTTTTGGATTTAAAGGTAAACATTTTCTCATTTGAAATGTTGGTTTTTAATATGGAGGAGATCCTGAGGTTGTTTCCATAGCACAGGCTCCATAAGGATTCTTTTCTTTGAAGAGTAAAATTATAGGCCATGAGGATGCTCTGGAATTTTAGGAGAAAGGAGTCAGGCAAAAGTAGGCGATAGGACTGAGCGTGGTGTAACAGAGACTGGCCTGACTAGAAAGGATGGAGTGGGAAGTGACATGGAATGGGTTCAAGGAGGCCAGTTAAGGTAGACTCTAGAGGGAGGAGTAGTTAGAGGACCTTGGATTTGAAAATTATTATATTATTTTTTATTAGTTTTTGTTCGTCCTAGAGAGGGTGAGACCAGGCTGCTCCTTGGAGGCAAGGATTTTGAAGCATTGTCTGACACACTTTGGACATGTAGCAAGGAGAGACCAGTCCTTGGAGAGGGATGTCATGCTTGCGAGGGTGGAGGGACAGTGCAAGAGAGGAAGACCCTCAATGAGATGGACTGACAGTGACTGGGGGAATGGGGGTAGGTGTGTCAGAGACAATGAGATTGGCACAGGATAGTGCAGGGGTTAGGGCTGTGTACATGGGGTTGCTATGAGTCACAAGCAACTCAACAGCACATATCAACAACAACATATTATAAATGAGTTAGATGATATAGCCCTTGGGGAAAAAAAGTGGTAAGAACAGAGCAGAGACAGACTGAGACAAAGAAACTAGTTCAACTACCTAAGCATGAATCAAGTTGATTAAGCATAAAGACAGTTATCTAAGCATGAAGCAGGGTGGTGCTGGGAGCAGAATATAAGGGGAAAATCCAGTTGGTTATGGCAAAGAGTGAAACATCTCAACTTGAAGAAATCCAGGCCACAGGGGATGGAAGTGTTAGAGTGGTGAGGTTCCAGATATCTAGTAATAATGATTGTTGTTGTTACGTGCTGTTGAGTCACCTGTGATGTATAATGACTCTATGCACAGCAGCTCTGAACCATGCCCTGTCCTGAGCCACTCTCACTAATTCTGACACACCAACCTTCATTGCCCCAGTTACTGTATTAATCTATCTCATGCAGGGTCTCTCTCTCCTATGCTGTCTGTCCACCCTTTCGGGTATGATGTTCTTCCCCAAGGACTGATCTCTCCTGGTCACATGCCCCAAAATAAGTGAGGCAGAACTTCAAAATCCCAGCCTCCAAGGACAGACTTGGTTTCACCCTCTCCAAGACAGATCTATTTGTTTTCTTGGCAGTCCATGGTATGTTCAAGACTGTTCTCCAGCACCACAATTAGAAGGCATCAATTCTTCTTCCGTCATCCTTAGTCATTGTTATGAATTTTATTGTCATAAATATGTTCTAATTTTTAAAGGTTTTAGTATTTACCATTCAGCTTATGTATGATATTAGTAATTCCATTCATCCATAATCTCCTACAGGTATGAACTAGTTATCACATGTTAGATATTGGGCTTGATGCTAGAGAAACGGAGATAGTACAGTCAGTGCAGCCCAGTAAGGGAGGCGGACATATAGCACACACTGAATATGGACAGAGTGGCTCCTGGTGGGAGTAGAGAGAGGAACAGAATAGCTTCTTTAAAAAAAATTAATTAACAGCTTTATGTACAAATAAAAATTAACCAATGCCAAAAGCTTCTTTAAAAATCTTTTGCCATGTCTCTCTTCATCAGTAATACTGACAACTCTTTTAATGCCTTGTTCCCTCTGTAGTTTAAATCTTCCCCCTTAATCTTCAGTGCTAGGTATTATCTACTAACTTGTTGATATTGTAAATTCAACTTTTAGTTTATTTTACACCTTACTTCAACCACTGTGTCTTCCCCAGATAACTCTCATATTCACCCTTTTCTCTCCTAAAATACATATCTTTGCTCTACTTATTATGTTGTTATTATGTATTGCCAAGGAATTGGAACCGGCTCATGGCTGACTCTCTAGCGGGTTTTCAGAGGCACTAAATCACACCAGAAGAGACTGCCCATCTTTCTCCTGTAGAGCATCCAGTGGATTTGAACTGCTTACTTTGAGTTGGCAGTGCAAATTCTTACCACTAAGCCACCAGAGCTCCTTTTCACTTACGAATATGGCACTATTATATAGATCTGTGCCCAATTCAGCTTTAGGTTACTCTCTCTTCTTCATACAACCTTTGTTAATTCTAGAATTGTAACGGTCTTTTTTAACCATTTATTTTCCTTCAAATAAAGAAATATTTTATATCTTTTTAATATTTTAAGTCCCCTACACTTAAGAATGATGATAACCCCTCAGCTTGGAATTCGATAGAATGTGGTATTTGAGCTGGGCCTTTCTCCTTGATCCCTTCGGTGAACTCTCTAGCTCGCCTACACCATGAGACCCACTCAGTTCTACTAGGAAGCTGTGTCCCCCTCCTTTCCAAAACTCGGAGTCCCAGGAAACCAGGCCCTTAGGTTCACACACTTCTTGCCTATTGCTAGCTATCCTGCTTTTATTCTCTCTGTCTGGACTCACACTGTGGAAAGTACTCAACAAATAGTGGTGTTGCAGGCATGTATGATGGATAAGTGAACACATGCATGTACATAAATTAATCTATAAACAAATACACACAAAGTTCCATTTTATCTAAAACAACAGATGTCTGTGAATTGATGACTTGTATACGAAATCATCTCCCTAGAACTACAGATAGGAGTAGTCCCTGAAAAAGATGAATTTAAGTTTACA
>NW_006399863.1:1937716-1943179 GCF_000299155.1 Elephantulus edwardii | reverse complement strand
CCCCCCCCCCCCGCTTGGTAAGAGTGAAGAGAAACTTTTAGTTTTGTTTTGTTTACCTGGTATTTATACAAAGTTTCTAATTTCCTTACGTTTCAACAAATAACTTAGTATTCATCTAAATGCTAAGATGTATATTCTGAAAGTTCTGGAATAGAGTATTTGTTCTCTACACTCAACAGATAAATTACTGGAATTTTGGTTGATCTTTAGAAAACATTACTTCATTATTCTTAGTAATAACATTGTCTCTTAAAATCTCTTTTTTGGCATTGTTTTCATTATCTCCAATAATTTTAATTCTATGTGAACCTCCAGTCGAGTAGGAAAAATGCTTTACCTAAAACATTGATCATGTTTGGAGTGCCGGTGGTCAAATGGCAAGATAGCACTGCCAGCCCTAAGGTATGTGATTTGAATCGACTAGTAGTGTGACAATCTTCTCCCACGTGATATACAGTCTCTGAAAACCCACTGAAGGGACAGCTAGGAGTCTGTTCCAGATACAACAAACAAAAATTCTGTTTTGTCTATCCTTGCCCATTCCTGTAGAGAACCTACAATTGTTTTTGAACTTGGAAGTTGGATTGGGTTCTTGACATGAACTTCCTGCTTACTTAATGTCTTCTAACAGAGCTGCTATAACTATGGTTCACAGAAATGACATCTGCTCAGCCCTTTACTACTAGGATTCTACAGCTTGTATTTCTGATAAAAAGCACAAACAGATATAGAGGATTACGGGGCTCATTTGTACTCTTTGACGTGTGGCTATAATGTGAAACTGATGTGCTCATTCTTCAAATAAATTCAGTAGAGTCACTCTACACACACAAACACACATATGATCAAATGAAATTCTGTCTAGTTCATGTTGGAATAGTATGAGAGCTTATGCCATTTCCATGATGGAATTTTACACTATACAACTGATGAGTGAAGAGTGACAGACTGATTCAAAGCATGGGTTTCTAGTTTTTATGACCCATGTCTTGGTTATATGGCTTTATAATGTTGTTGCAACAACTATATAATCTGTGAATACAACAATAGCAACCTCTCTCCTTGACCTGTCATGATTTGTTCATCATTTAAGTCTTTACTTAGATCTCATGATCAAGAAGACAAAAATAAAAAAATTCCCATCATTGGAACAATAGGCAACATTACATGATTGATGGAGAAAGGTTGAAGTCTCAATCATTTAATCTTGCTTGGATACAAAAGCAACATCCTTGGTCCAGCAGTTAAGAAATCAAAAGATAGGTCGCACTGAAGAAATCTACTGCAAAGATGTCAGTTGAAGGACTAAGGTTTAACTGATCCAAACCACAGTCTTTTCAATTAGTTGCTCTTCATCTGAAAGTTGGACAATGACTAGAATAACAGAAGAGTAACTGATACCTTTGAGTTTTGGTGTCAGAGAAGAGTATGGAGTATCACTTGGACTGCCAGAAGAACAAATATGCCTTAGAGAAGGTATAGCCAGGGTGTTCCTTTGAGGCACAGATGGTAAAGTTCTGTCTCACATATTTTGAGCATGTTGTAAAAGCCCATAGAAAAGGACATCAGGCATGTAAAAGTGCAGGGTCAGGGATAGAGAGAAAGACCTTCAATGAGATGGATTGATACAATGTTTACAGCAATGGGCTCAAATATATCACAGATAACGATGGTAGCACAGGGTAAGGCAGGGTTCACATCCATTGTTCACTGGGTCAGTATGAGTCACACATGACTTAATGGCACCTAGCAACAAAAACACCACCTCAATAAACAGATTATGTTGATGACATTAATAAATTGCTTGTAAGCGGATTTTATTTTTCTGGCAAAATTAAAGCTGATGTGATAAATTGGTTTTTAAAAGACTTAGGAATAAGTACTTAAATATTTTTCTTTGTGTACAATTGTGGTTGTGTGTGCTCAGGTTAGAACTGATTCACTGCTGACCCTCCGGCACGTTTCAGAAGCAGTAAATTGTTTGGGAGGGTAACATTGGAAGGGCTAAAAACCAACATGAAGTCCTAAGATTCTGGGATGAAATACACTTCAGAATTGCCAGGCTGAATGCATGGGGTTTTCCTTGTCATTTTTTTTTTTTTTAAAGTCAACACAGACTAGGCTTGTGTACTGTCAGTGACTCAATCTCTTAGACAAATGAAGCCAGTTATCATAAGATCTTACTTATAGTGATGGAAACGAATGTTACTGTTAGGGGCCACCATGTCAGCTTTGACTCAACGAAATCTGTGACTCATCACCACCCAATCCCTGGCATCCTCTCAATCTCTGCTGTCCACTGTATCCACTCCGTCGTCAAACTGTCTCATTAAGGATGTTCCTCTCCTTCACTGACCTTCTACCTTACCAAGCATGACGTCTTTCTTCAGGAGCTGGTCCTGACTCATAGTGTGCCTAAAATACACGAGATAGCCTCGCTATTCTTGCTTCTAAGGAACATTCTTGAGTACACTTCATTCAAGACAGATTTGTTTGTTCTCTTGGCAGTTCATATTATGCTTGATATCATAATATGATGGCAGTACCTCAATGTGAAGCCATCAGTTGTCTGGTATGCCTTATTTATTGTCCTACTGTCCTACTGTCCATGTGAGGTGATTTAAGATGTCATGGATTGGGTCAGACACACTTAGTCCTCAGACTGACATATCTGCCCTGTAGCCCTCTGACGAGGTCCTGGGAACAGATCTGCTGATGCTGTCCATAATTTGAGTTCTTGATTATTGCTTCTACGAGTGTTGACTGTGGGCCCAAGTAAAATTAAATGCCTGACAGCTTCGATCTTTTCTCCAGCAAGATGATGTTTATTGGTTCCGCTGTGAGACTTTGTTTTCTTTATATTCAGTTGTACTCTATGCTGAGCATCATCAACAAATTCAAGTCTTCGTTTCTGTAAGCAAGGTTGTGTTATCTGCATGTCATAGATCGTAAATGAGCCTTCCTTCAATTCAGATGCTGCTTTCTCCTTCAGACAGTCGAGCTGTTTGGATTATTTGGCAGCATGCTGTCACAGAAGGGTACAACTCTGACATATACCTTTCCTGATTTATCATACTCTATCCCCTTGTTCTGATAGAAGGACTGCTTCTTGTTCTATGTAAAAGATCTGCACAAGCATATTTAAGTGTTTTGGAATTTCCATTCTTCACAATGTTGCCCGTAATTTATGATCTACATAATTGAATGTCTCTGCATAGTCAGTTAAAACACAGGTAAACAATTGCTTGGAATATACCCTGAGAAAATGAGAACTGAGGCTCAAATGGAGACTTGTATATCAATGTTCATAGTAGAGTTATTCACCATAGCAAGAACCTAGAAACAGCCCAGGTGTCCAATCACAATTAAATGGATTGAGAAATTATGATACACTCATAATGATACAATGGAATATTATGCAGCACACAGGAACAATGCTTTTGTGAATGAAATTATTTTGTAAATTATTAACTTGGGAGGAACTGGAGAGCATTATGTGGAGTGAACTAGGTCAGTCCCTTAAGGACAAATACTGTATAAAACCATTATTGTACAGTGGCTATGATGATTCAAGGGGGAGGGTGGAAGCAGAGGAGTGAGGATGGGAGGGTGGTGAGGTGGTTAATCATGGTGCCGTACAATTTGATGGGGGGTTTTTTGATTGAATTGGGAAGGTTCGGTTGAAAGGCATGTTTTTTGACTTTGTAAAGAAATCAGTACAAAATAATAACCCAACCCCCTCCCCCTAACAGGTAAACATTTTTCTAGTATTCTCTGCTTTCAGCCAATCTCCATTTAACAACCACAATGATACCCTTCATTCCACATCCTCTTTTGAATCCAGCTTGAATTTCTGGCAGTTTCCTGCATATGTATTACTTCATCTATTTTTTTTTTATTCTTTTCCACAAGATTTCATTTGACAGAGAAACTCATCTCCAAGCAGTTTTTTAGATAGTGTCCTCCTGCTATTCATAAGGTTTTCGATGTCCCATTATTTCAGATGGCCAGACTTTCTTCCAAGTGTATCTCAGTCTCAAAGCTTCACTGAAACCTATTTACCATGGGTGACTCTGGTAATATTTGAAATACCGGTTACACAGCTTCCAGTATCAAGCTGCTGGATTACAATAAACCAACAGATGAGTGGTGGCAGCAGAGGAACATGGGAAATCCAGAAAATACTGTAGTGTAATAACTAAGAATCTGTTATTATATGCTGCAGCTTCTGTTGATACATCTCTTTTGGAGTTTTCTTCTCTTTCCCTGACCACTTTTCCAAGCATGATGTTCTTCTTCAAGGAATAGTCTCTCCTAACAACATACTCAAAATATGTGAGATGAAGCTTTACCATCCTTGCCTCCAAGGTGCACCCTGGCTGCACCTTTTCCAGGACATATTTGTTTGTTTTGGTAGTCCATGGGTACTCAGTACTCTTCTCCATACTACAACTCAAAGGCATCAACTCTTCTGTCATCCTTAGTCACTATCCAGTTTTCAGATGCAGAGCAAATAACTGAAAAGGCCATGTCTTAGACTAGTTGCACTCTAGTCTTTAAACTGAAATCATTGCTTCTTAACACTCTAGAGAGATTCTTGACAGATTTTTCCCAACACATCTTCTGATTTCCTGATTGCTAGGATCAAGGATGTTGCTTATGGGTCCAAGCAAGATGAAAATTGTTGATGACTTCAACCTTTTCTCCATCTACCATGATGTTGCCTTTTGGCCCAGTGGTGAGGATTTTTTCTTTTTCTTCTTAATGTTGAGATGTAAGTAAAAATGCAAATGATGAGCAAAGTCATGAGAAGTCAGGGAAAGGGGTGGTTGTTGTTGTTGTGTATCGTTGAGTCAGCACCAGAGGGCTTTCAGAGGTGGCAAATTCCAAGGGAGGAGACTGTCTACCTTTCTCCTGTGAAGCATCTGTGGGTTTAAACTGAATGCCTCTGGCTTGGCAATGCAATTCCTTACAGCTAGGTCACCAGAGCTCCCCTGGGAGGTCCACTAGGTCACCAGAAGGAAGGTGGAAGGCAAGGTAAAACTGGCAGCACTGTCAGCCAGGGCCACCTGCCTCATGATTGAGGCAATGGAGGGGAGGTTCCATGCAGAAGCAGTCGTTGTCTGTTCAATAATACATGTTGTCCACCTTCCATATCCTACCAAGGTCAAGCAAGCTGTCTCTTCCTGAAATAGCACCCCCTCTTTCTCATGCTAAACACTTAAATCACTCTCAAACGGAGTCTTCTCAAATCCTGTATTACCAAAAACTGCTTATATCCTCCTATTTCTCAAAAGATTGTAGCACTTTGCTGTAACTGGTCACATCCTGAGAGTTCATCTGTAAGCTTCAAATACTTCAAGAATTTAGATATGGGAATTATAAGATTCCATTCTTTAACTCAAGCAAGACCCACACCTCACTCCATACACAAAAACCAACTCAAGGTGGATCATGGACCTA
>NW_006399863.1:1931585-1935937 GCF_000299155.1 Elephantulus edwardii | reverse complement strand
TGTAAAACTAATAAAATTTAATAAAAAAATTCCATTCTTTAATCTAACAGCTCACTCCAGATCAGTCTTCCTGACAATTCTTTCTTTAAAAAAGAACTCACTTTATTTTTGTTGTTGATCATACACAAAGCAGACCAGATATCAATTCATCAAAATTTACATTGACAATTCAGTGATATTTATTATATTCGCAGAGCTATCATTTGCCCATCTTTTTGGAATTGATCTTTTTCCATTAACATAAACTTGTAGCCTTCTTCTGCTCCAAGATTTCCTTCAAGTTGCTGTTACCAATTCAATAGATCTTAAAGGAGCAGAATCTCAAGGCATTCTTCATTAGTTCAGCTAAATTGCTGCTTGGTTTTGAGCACATTTCAGAGTCTATTTTTGGGTTAAGAGTTAAAGAGTGAAATGAGTAATAATTTCAGAGGTTCATTTGGACGCTGAGGCTGTTAGTGTATTACCAAACGTTTCATGGGATTTCATTTTTAATCTGGAGGGTCAGGGTCATAGTTTCATGCGGCATCCTAGCTAAGTGGCCTAATAATATGTTCAGTGCTATTTTTTTACTTCCTTGTTTACTTCAAAGAACCTGGGGTCTTAAAACCTTGCAAGCAGTCATTAAACTTATAACTTTTGCCTGATTTTTGCTTGGAATAACAGAAGAGGAGGAGAGTCAGGAGCCGTAAGTGGAAATGGAATGTGTGTCTAATCAATCACCTCCATGAAAAATGTCCTCTCTACCATTATACCATTACAGATGTGAAGGGAGCAAAAACCAGAGAATAAACAGGGGAGAACCAGGTCAACATTTCTCAAATGGAAATAATTGAAAAACAAAGCCAAGTGTCGAGTTAAAATACTAAGAGATGCTATGGGAAAAATCTTAAATGATACAAAAAGCATCAAAAGAAGATGAAGGGAATACAGAGTCACTGGGCCAAAAATAATTAGCGGACACTGAAATATTTCAGTAAATACCATATAACCAAGAGAAAATGGCAATGAAGGAAGAAGTTCTAGTCACCCTGAAGGCACTGGTAAAAATATAAGGCCCCAGGAGCTGATGGGAAAGCAAATGAAAGGCTTCCACTAATAGATGTAGCCCTGGATGTGCGCATCAGTCTGTGCCAGGAAATTTGGAGAACAGCTGCCCGGCCCAGTGATGGAAAGAGATCTTTCTTTGTTCCCATTCCCAAGAAAGGTGATCCAACAGAATGTGGATATTATAAAAAATATCATTAATATGCAAGCAAAATCTTGTTGAAGATAATCCAAAACTGGCTATAACAGTATATTGACAGGGAACAGTCCAAAGTTCGAACTGGGTTTAGAAGAAGCTGTGGCACCAGAGGTATCATTGCTGATGTCAGATGGATCTTGGCTGAGTGCAGAAAATACCAGAAGATTGTCTAACTGTGCTTTATTGACTATACAAAACATCTGACTGTGTGGATCATAACAAATTATGGCTAACACTGAGAAGCATGAGAATTCCAGAACACTTAATCGTGCTCATATGAAAGCTATACCTACATTAAGAATCTGTTATCCTGAGCAAAGGAACATTGCATTGCTTAAAACCAAGAAAGGTACCCATCAGAATTGTATCCTTTCCCCAAAGCTATTCAATCTGTTTGCTGAGCAAATGATTTGAGGACCTAGACTTTATAAAGAAGAATGTGGTATCAGGATCAAAAAAAGGCTTATCAACAACCTGCATTATGCAGATAACACAACACTGCTTGCTAAAAGTGAGGACTTAAAAGCAACTGCTGTAGAAAATTAAAGACTACAGCCTTCAATATGGCTAGCAGATCAACACTAAGAAAACAAAAATTCTGACTGCTGGCCTGATAGGGAGCATCATGTACGTGGAGAAAAGACTGAAATGATCAATGATCTCATCGTCCTTGGAGATGTATTACTTTGGGAAAGAAAGTTTGTTGTCAGAAACCTCTAACTACTGAAGACCAATGATGTCAGTTTGAAGAATAAGGTGCACCTGATTCAGGCTATGTAATATCTGTTAGGGATCTGAGCGAATTAATAACAATGACAGAGGGAGAATTGATGCCTTTGGGCTGTGGTGTTGGACAAGAGTACTTAATATTCCATGGACTGACTGTCAAAAGAACAAACAGATATGTCTTGGAGAAAGTGCAGCTAGACTGCTCCTTGGAGCTAAGACAAAGCTTCATCTCACATATTTTGTCTATGTTGTTAGGAGAGGTTATCCCTTGGAAAATGCAATCTCATGCTTGGAAAGATGTGAGTAGACAAAAGAGAGGAAGACCCTTATAAGATGGATTTCACAAGGACCTCAGCAATGGACTCAAGTGTATCAGAAGTGGTAAGACCAGCACAGAATAGGACAGGGTTCATAAATGTAGTCCATAGGGCCACTGAGCCATACTCAACAATCCTTAATACCACCACCACCACCACCATCACCATTACACCAGAAGAAATGGATGGTGCTTGTCTACGATTACTGAATATTTGTCACCACTGTACAGAAAGTTTCTGATAAACAAACAAACAAACAAACAAAAAACACCACAAAGAACAGAATTCCATATTCTCATGAAATATACACTATCACTGAGTGTCACTGAAGCTGGATAAGGCCTGGAAACTCCTTTTGAATATATTCCTCCAAGGTAGACAAGGGTTTATGCTCTGTGGCTGGATTGTCTATGTTTGGATTCTGCCTCTGTCATCCGATGTAACTAACCCTCTCATCTAATCTGTAAAATGATGATAACAACAGTAATAACACACTCCCTCTTATAGTAATTAGCATTAAATATTTAAATACATGTAAGCACGTCTAACAAAAAGACCCTTTTAGCAAACAGTGGATTAAGCACTTGGCTGCTTCGAATACTTGGTGGTGTGAACCCACTAGTGGCTCCCCAGTTCCCCTGTCAGGATCCGCAGCCTTAGAAACCCTAAGGGACAGTTCCAGTCTGCCCTCTATGGTTGCTACTATGAGCTGGAACTCTAGATGGGCAGGCTTTCTGTTTACTTTCCCCGAAGGACATCCTTTCTAGATGTCATTCCATCTGTTTTTTTTTTTTTACTTAAATTGATTATTTCGCTTTTATTATTTAAGTTTTCCCTTTGTATATTATACATCTTCCTCTCCCTCTAGACACTTTTAATATCTTCACTTTATCAATCATTTTATACATTCTGATTATGATTAAACACCTGGTCGCTAACTGGAAGATTGGTAGGTTATATCCACCTGTGGGAGAAAGATGTCACTGTCTATTTATGTAAATAAAGATCTGTAGCCTTGGAAACTCTCTAGGGTAGGTCTGGAGGGTCAATAAGAGTCAGAATGGTTTTGATAGCAGTGAGAACTTTGTTTCATGGGTACAGGGTGGTTTGTGGTTTTGAACATGTATATACATGTGCTCAAACAGCTCAATTTATTGTGATTATTGCATCTGTGCTGTTATTTTTCAAATTAAAAAAAAACCAAAAAAGGTCAAACTTAATTTCTTGACATTTCCTTCTGCCTAATCTGTCTCTGCTCTCTTTTTTATATATAAATAGAACACTTATTAGACTGGTTGATTTTGTTTTACTGCTCACCCCCACCCCCACCCCCAATGCTTCAGTTTTGATAGTTTCTATAATCCTAGCTTCAATTTTATTGATATTTTCCACTCTCCAACTCAGCCTTGAACACACTCAGTAAGCTTATTTCTCATATTGTCTTTTTCCAGTTCCTTAATGTCCAGTTTCATAATTTCCATGTCTTTATTGAAGTTCCTTTCTTTGCTCCAAGACTCAGCAATGGCCCAACAGTTGAACAAAAGTTCAACAGCTGAAGTGTTTGCAGCAGAAGATCAAAGAATACAGATGTCAATATGGATTGCATCTCAATGTCAAGAAAACAAAACTTCTTTCCACTGGACCATCAAGTGTTTAAGGTCATAAACACAGGTCCGAGTATTCAGTATGTTTAAGCTCCTACTAGACATTGCTCCCACTGTTAGTATATCCACTTTGTCAACTCCCAGTTCTGGATTAACTCCCTGCCATTTCCCCCACTTATTTTACTCCAGGAGTATCTTTTAACTCTGTTTCGTGCTTCTGCCTCTCTCTTTACTACTCCTAGTTCAGGCTCAAATCTATCATATATCCTTTCGCCGCAAATTTATTCAACTTACACATGTTAGACCAACAAGCTAGTTGTTGTTATGTGCTGTCGAGTCGTTTCCGACTCATAGCGACACTATGCACAACAGCCCTAAACCCTGCTCTATCCTGCGCCAACTGCACTGCCTCTGACACACCCATCCCGATTACCCCAGTCACCGAATCAATCCATCTCA
>NW_006399863.1:1915914-1930285 GCF_000299155.1 Elephantulus edwardii | reverse complement strand
AGAGAGAATGGTACAGCAATGAAGGAATGAAAACCCAAAATCACTGTAAATGTTCATTAATACTAATAAAATTTAATTAAAAAAAAGAAAAGGTATGGAGACATGCTAGTAGATAAGAGAAACACACATATTTAAAAATATCAACAGAGAAGTTTAAAAAAATTGCAAACCTTCAAATGTTGGCTTGGTTTTGAATCAATTGTGACAGAAGCATCCCTGTGGGCAACATATCTGACCTTGTCTTATCCTGGACCAGCTTCAGGCCCTTCATTGTTTTTGAGCTATTTTGTGACGATCAGCCCCTCCTGATATTATGTGCAAAGAATGTGACATAATGAGCAGTCAGGCTGCACTTCCTTCCAGGGATATTAATCTGTTCTTTTGGCAGTCCATGGGATACTCAATACTCTTCTCCAACACCACAATCCTAAGGATTGATTCTTCATTAGTCTTCCTTTTCCATTCCTTCATTGTCCAACTTTCACATGCATATGAAGCAGGTGAAAACACGATGGCTTCCATCAGATGCACTGCAGTTTCTTTAGCCCTTTCAAGGGGTCTTTGACAGTAAATTTTTTTCTAATGCAATACATCTCTCTACTGGATAACTACCATGGATGTTAATTGTGGATTTAAATAAAATGAAATAATTGAGAACGTCAATCTTTTCTCCAACTACAATAACATCTGTTGATTTAGTGATGAGGATTTTTGTGTTCTAGATGCTGACACGTAATCTGTATTGAAGGCTGTAGTCTTTTCTGTTCTTCAGTAAGCACTTCAAGCCTTCCTTCAGTGTCTGCAAGCAAGGTGGTGTCATCTGCATACGTTTGATGAGTCTTCCTTCAATCCTAATGCCACATTCTTCTTCAGATACTCTAGCTTCTTAAATGATATGCTCAGCATCCAGACTGAATATATATGCAGAAAGGATGCAATCCTGACACACTTTCCCTGATTTAAAACTATACAGTGTTGTTGTTTTTTTTAAAAAAATCTTAAAAATTGTAGTGGATTTTGCTGTTGTTGTTAGGTGCTGCTGAGTCAAATGTGATCCATAACGACACAATGAACCACAGATCTGACTGAACTTTGTTCTATCATCCAATCTCTGTCACAAGCAATCTCAGTGTAGCAGTCACTGTGTCAATTCATCTGGGTGAAGGTCCTTCTCTTTTTGGTTCACTCTCCATCTTTCCAGGCATGATGCCCCTCTCTAAGGAATAGCTTCTCCTAGCAAAAAGCCCAAAGTATGTGAAACAAAACTTTATCATCTTTGAATCCAAGGAGCATTCTGGCTGCATTTTCTCCAATGTATATTTGTTCTTCTGACAGTTCATGGGGCATTCAGTACTTTTTGTTTCAACACTACAACTCAAAGGCGTCAATTCTTCAGTCATGCTTATTTATTGTCTAACTCTGAGATGCATAGAAATGATAGAAAAATTAGGTACACCTTAGTCCTCAAAGTGACATTATTGCTCCTCAATAATCTGGAGATGTACCTAATTGCAGACTTTCCCAATGCAACATATCTCCTCGTCTCCTGACTGCTAGTACCAAGGGTATTGTGGATTCAAGTAAGAGAAAATCATTGACAAATTCAATCTTTTCTCCATCTAAAATGATGTTGCTTATTGGTTCAGTGAAAGAATTTTACTTTTCTTGACATTGAGATGCAATCCATATTGAAAGTTATAGCTTTGATATTTAGTAAGTGCTTCAAGTCCTCCTCACCTTTAGCAAGTAAGGTTGTGTCATCTGCATAACACAGGTGTTTGGTAAGTCTTCCTCCAATCTCTCTCTTTCTTTCCTTTTTTTTTCTTCAATTCATAGGGCCATTGTATTTATAATTCCTTCTGCTGGGCCAGTGGCAAGAAGCTGAGCTGAAATCCTGAAGGCAATGCAGTTCAAGGCCACCAACTGCTCCATGGGAGAAGGATGACCAATCTCCTCTCTTGCAAATAACTACCTCTGAAAACTCCCTGGAGGGAAAGCAATGGGTTGGTTCCGACTAGATGGTACACAACAACAAAATTAGTAAGTTATAAGAAGTGCCAAGACAATATTGTCCAAATGCTTGACATGCTGTTTAACTCTATGATTTCTCACATCAGCAGTCCCTCCTTTGTCCAGTTCCCTTGGTCCTCTTTGTCCCTTGGGCACAGTGGTTTGCTAGAAGGGCTTCCAGAGACTCAGAATCATCATGGGAATGACTCATGTAGCTCTAGGTATGCTGTCGGGTTTTGTAGAGACTGGTGAGAATTGTTCTATGGGAGAAAATAAGCATTGTAGATTATCACCTGCAGTGTATCTGGAAAGCAGGTGTCCCAAAAAGCGAAAGTCTTCCTCCAATTTTGATGCCACATTCTTCATAGAGTACAGCTTCTCAAATAATTTGCTCAGCAAACAGATTGAATAGGTATGGACAGCAGATACAACACTGACACAAATCTTTTTTTTTTGCACAACAGCCTCTTGGTCTAAGGGTAGGTTTCACATGAGCACATTTAAGTGCTCTGGGATTCCCATTCTTCTCAATCTTAGCCATAACTTATGATCAACACAGTGAGATGCCCTTTCATAGTCAATAAAGCATAAATCGACATTCTTCTGGTATTCCTTACTTTTAGCCAGAATCCATCAGACATCAGCAATTGCAGCTCTGGTGCCAAGACTTCTAAATTCTGCTTGAACTTCTGTCAGTTTCCTATATAGGTACTGCTCTGGCTGTTTCTGAATGATCTTCAGTAGTCTTTTGCTTTCATGTGATAGTAATGATATTGCTAGTAAATAATTTCCACATTCTGTTGGATCACTTTTCTTAGGAATGGAAACAAATATGTATCTCTTCCAGTCAGGTGGCCAGGCATCTGTCCTCCAAATTTACTGGCATTGACTGGTTAGTACATGCAGGCTGTATGTTAGATGAAAAATTGTCAACTGGTATCCCATTCACATGTCAATTGGTATCCCATCAATTCCTGTGGCCTTCTTTTTTGCCAATGTCTTCAGTGCAGCTTCTACTTCCTTTATTATTAGTGGTTCTTGTTCATATGGTACTTTCTAAAGTATTTCAGTGTCAGTCAATTCTTTTTGGGTTGTTGCTGTTGATTGCTGTTGAGTCAGGCATGACTTATAGCAACCCTATGAACTAAAGGCCTGAAGCCTTTTGTAACTATCATCATTTCTCCAAGTTCATAGAGTTTCCAGAGGCATGTGGTTTAAGAAGTGGATGTTACTCCTGCTTCCAAACCTGTCTTAAACTGGAAGCTCCGGGTTGCTATGAGTCGCAGGCGACTTGACGGCACATAACAACAACAACCACCACCAAACACTGTCCACCATGGACAACTGTTATGGTATTTGATACTCCAATGGCACAAGGTTCATCATCACATCAAACCCAGATTATCTCAGTAAAGCAAATTGACAGAAGAGTGCTGTACAACTTAGAGGAATGTTCCTCCAAAACTATGTAATAACAAATAGCAGGGCCTGCCCAATTGACTTTCAATTACAAGAGCCCTCCAGGAGTCTTGTTGACTCTAAACAAGAGGCTTAAATAAAACAAACAAACAAACAAACAACAACCAGCCATTCTACATGACTATCAACCAAAACAAGAATGCCCATTTAACCATCCAGCTGTTTTACTCAGTCTCCACAGTTAGGGTTAGGTATAAATAATTTGTGGTTCATACATCCAATGGGAGACTATGCAATATTAAATCAGATTAAAAAGTTAGTCAAACATCACAGAGCATAGATGAATCTGGAAGATACTAACTTGTATCAAAGAAGCCACTCACAAAAGGAGAAATATTATATTAATTTGCTGCTATAAAAAACTAAGGAGAGCTTCACACACAGCAAGAAATGTTATGTGATGGTTACCAGGGATGGAGAGGTGAGAGAGGGCAGGGTTAATCAGTAACATGATAACAAAAGAAAAAATAATACAGTAGATTCAGGGTTAGAAAGATTTAAAAGATATTACTTATCTTATAGATATCTCTAAATGACCCTGCATCTAAATGAATCTCTCTCTTCTATTTTCATTTCATTCAATGGTACTCAAGAAATTACATTAAATACTGTTAAAAACCAAAAACCTCCACACCACTGGTCTATGAGAAAAAAAGTTCTCTTTGAGGGGAAGTTTTAAAAACATTAAACTTAGACACTCAGTTTGTGATAAAAGCTGCAACATATTCCATTAGAGTTATAGTTCAAGAATGTACTCTTAAACAATAATTTTATCCATTGAAATGACAAGAACTAGGTAACTGAAGTAAAGGTTCCTAAATTTTGGCATTGTAATTTATCATACCACTTTATTGCACCTGCAAAGAATGATTTCTTCTGAAGGATATCTCGTGACTGAACTTCCTATTCAAATGGAATTAAATTTACTGTACATTAATGTGTGCTTTGATGGTAAGACATTGATGTTCATTTGACACCATCACAAACTAATTGAAGTTCTATTAAAGAAGAAGTAAGATTGATTCCAGTGAGTCTTGACTAAGTGGGTCCCTCCATCGTTTAATATGATGGTTATTAAATTTTGAAACTGTTCCTGCCATTGAAAACTCAAGTCAAAAGTATAATTTGTTATCATTTAAGTGTTAAAATGAATCCTTAATATTTAAGAATAATACAAAAAAGATTTTTTTTTATTAAAAAGGTTAAACATTTAATGGTAGGGGAACATGAGTGGCTTATATATTCATATTGGTGTGGATCTAAGAATGTTAACTTTATTTGCTGCCTCTGGCTTTAGATGAAGAAGCAAGTCAAAGTGGACTACTTGGCAATTAATCCTTTAAATCAGGAATTGCAAAATGAAGGCATAGAGGGTCCAAGCAGATAAATGAGTGAAGCAGGAAGGGTGTGCATCCAGCTGCAGGCCTTATGAGTGGGGACGAACCAAGCTCACAGGAGCACAGAAGTTCTAGGGAAAGTGTGCAATTGCCTCATACTTTCATCTGACAGTTTACTGCATAAGCAAACAGCCTAAATGTTACTAATTCGTTTAGTTTACTTTCAAAACAGACCAAGAGTCAGGCATTTTATATGGAATCTCCTGATTAATAAATGTTGGTGGAAGTTCATTTAAAAGACTGTCTCCAAGTTTACCACTAAAGTATCTCCTACATCTAAAAAGCAGGGGGAAATAAAAGCTATATACAACTGTTGGCATAGCTGTTGAGGACTGTAAAGTCAGAACTGACCCATAGCTGACCCTCCAGTGGGTTTTCAGAGGTAGTTAATTACACGGGAGAAGACTGTTCATCTTCTCCTGCAGAGCAGCTGGTGGACTCGAACATTTTGCCTTCAGGATTACAGCACAGGTTCTTACCATTAGGCTACATTTGGTTCAAAAATGCTAGCTGTTTCCCAAAAGGATGAACATCCTCCTGTGTGATTAACTGCCCCTGAAAAACTGCCAGCAGGTCAGCTAAGGGTTGGTCCCAACTTGATAGTATACAACAACAATGTAGAACATATAAAACTATATATTAGAAGTATATTTTGGCTTCTATGCCACAAATCCAGTCATTAACTAGGTACCTGCCTTAAAAATTTCTTAGCATGAGTCCAGATCTCTAATCCCATTGCTACCTGTCTATACCGGGAACTCTGGACCTGGCATAGATGAGCCTCACCTGGAACTCTGTCCCCTGTGCTGACAGCTCATGCCCAGAACCCCAGTCCCAATGCCCTGCACATGGAAATCTGGTCCCAATGCCAAGAGCCCGGAACTCTGGTTTCAGTACCTATGCCCTGGGAACTCCAGTCCTGACTCTGATACCCTGCACCAGGAACTCCAGTCCTCACACCTGAAAATCCAGTCCTGCTGTTGCTGCCTCATGCCAGGGACTCTGGTACCAACACTAACGTCCTATGCTGGGAACCCTGGTCCAGATGCTACTGGCCAGCACCCAGAACTCAGGTGCTGACACCTTGAGCCCTGAACTCCAGACCTCATGCTGATGCCCACATTTGGAACTCTGGTCCTGATGCCACAAGCTCATGCCTGGAATTCCATTCCTGATGCCAACACCCACACCAGGAGCTGACATGCACTGGGAGCGATGCTGGAACTTGAGTGAGATACTTTGTGGGGGATCACTGCTGTTTGGCTGGAGCACATGGGACCCCTTAAGCTCAACCAAAAGGGAACAAGACAACTGGAGCTCATTCTTGAAGGGAAAACCAAGGCTTCCTGGTTTGCCAATCAGGCCCCTGTGCTCCGCCTTTCATTGCCTCATATCGAGCCAATCAACTGCCTTTAGCCCAGAACACCTTGGGCTACCTGTGGCAGTTGTCTGACAGAGGAGGCTGCTTCCCCTGGCCTTTTCTCTACTGAACCGAAGCATATTTTCTCTTGGGTCAGAAGGCAGAGAGAAACCCAGGCAGGGTAGCTACCCCACTCTCTTCTCGATCAGTTGACTTCAAATCTAGAACCTGCTATCTCCTCAGACATGAAAACGTCTACCACAGCAATATCACATAGGTAGCAGGCTCCTTCACCCCCTATGCAAGCCCAAAGCAAGATGTCATACCAAAAAACGACACATTATCATTGATCCATTGATTTCCTGAAGCCAGAAAGTCTGATGAAACTTTCTGACACAGAATTGATAAAAAACAATGATTAAATATTTTCAATGAGTGAAAGACAAACTTGAAGAATTAAAGGACATTGCAAGCAAAACCAAGGCAGAGCTTTAAAAAAAAAAATCCAAAATAATACAGATAAATCAAACAAGGCATTAGAAGCTCTAGAAAAACAAGAAACCACAATAAAAAATATGAATAACAATGTTTCAGATACTATCAACATTATGGAGGGTAACATGAACAGTATTGAAGAGATAGAAAGAACCAGTGAAATAGAAGATAGAATTGTCACCATGGATCTGTGAGAACAAAAAGGAGAATCAGAAAAGAAGGAAAAAGAAGAAAACCTAAGAATAATGTGGGACACCAACAAGAAAAATAACATGTGAATAATCAGAATTCCAGAGCAAGAAGAAGCAAGTAAAGGTACCCAAAAAGATGTGGAAGAATTATTAGAATAAAACTTTGCAAGCATAATGTAGAATGAGAGAATATATATTCAAGAAACAGAGAGAACACCATATAGAATAGATCCCAAAAGAAAAGCAAGACATACCATGGCCAAAATTGTCAGAACCAAAGATAAGGAAAGAATTGTGAAAGCAGTGAGGGAGAAACAAATATTAAATCTGTATAGTGAGCAAATTATTCGAGAAGCTGGACTCTATGAAGAAAAATGAAGCTCAGAGGTAGTAGTTGTTGTTGTTATGTACCATGGAGCCCTACACCCTGCTCTATTCTTTGCCAACCTTATTGTGCCTGACACACCTACCCCCTTTACCCCAGTGACTGAATCAATCCATCTCATCAAGGGTCTTCCTCTCCTGCGTTGTCCCTTCACCCTCCCAAGCATGATATCCCTCTTCAAGGACTGGCCCCTCCCTGTAACATGACCAAAGTATGTCAGATGAAGCCTCAGAATCCTTGCTTCCAAGGAGCAGTCTGGTTTCACCTTCTCCAGGATGAACCTGTTTATTCTCCTAGCAGTCCATGGTATAGTCAACACTCTTCTCCAGCACCACAACTCAAAGGCATCAATTCTTTTTCTATCATCCCTGGTCATTGTCCAGCTCTCTGACGTATAGGAAGCAATTGTGACGACTATGGCTTGGATCAGGCACACCTTAGTCTCCAGACTGATGTTGTTGCTCTTCAGTACTCTGGAAAGGTCCTTGACAGCTGACTTTCCCAATGCAATTTGTCTCTTGATTTCCTTGCTGCTGGTACCAAGAGTGTTGATTGTGGAGCTGAGCCACTAAAACTGTTAACTATCTCAATCTCTTCACCATCCATAATGATGCTGCCAATTGGCCCAGAATCTGTTTTCTTGATGCTGAGCTTCAATCCATATTGACCTTCTGCAGCAAGAGCTTCAGGTCCTCCTGAGTTTCAGCAAGCAGGGTTGTGTCATCTGCATAACGCAGGTTGCTGATTAATCTTCCTCCAATCCTGATGCCACATTCCTTTTTGTATAGCCCAGCGTCCAGGATAATCTGTTCTGATTGAAAAGGTATGGAGACAGAATACATCCCTGGCAGACACCCTTCCCAATTTTGAACCATGCAAAACCTTGCTTTGTTCTGACTACTGCCTCCTGGTTGAAGTATAGGTTTTGCAAAAGCACAATCAACTGTTCTGAGATTTCATTCTTCTCAGAGTCAGCCACAGTTTATTGTGATCCACACAGTTAAATGCCTTTGCAGTCAATGAAACACAGATCCTTTAGTATTCTCTGCTTTCTGCCAAGATCCATCTAACATTAGCTATAATATCCCTAGGACCATGGCCTATTCTAAACCAAGCCTCCACATCTGGCAGTTCTCTGCTGCCATGCTGCACCAGTTGGTTTTGGATAATTTTAAGCAGAATCTTGCTTTGCTTGCATGTGATATCAATGACATTGTTCGATAATTTCTGCACTCTGTCAGGTCACCTTTCTTTGGAATGGGAACAAATATAGATCTCTTCCAATCAGTTGGTCAGGTGGTAGTCCTCTAGATTTCTTGGCACAACCTGGTGAGCACATCCAGGATAGCATCTATTTGTTAAAATATGTCAATTGGTATTCTGTCAGTTCTTAGGGCCCTGTTTTTTGCCAATTTTTTCAGAGCAGCTTTAACTTCTTCTTTCATCACCACAGGCTCTTGCTTATATGTTGTTTCATGAAATTCTTCTGTGTCATTCCTTTTGGTACAGTGACTCTGTATACTCCTTCCATCTTCTTTTAATGCTCCTTGGATCATTTAATATTTTGCCTATAGCATCCTTTCATGGCTTGAATTTGTTTCTCAATTCCTTTATCTTAAGAAATGCTGAGCGAGTTCATCCTTTTTTTTTATTTTCTGACTCCAGCTCTTTGCACGTTTCATTATAATACTTTGCTTTGTCATCTTGAGCTGCCTTTTGAAATCTTCTGTTTAGCTCCTTATTTTCTTCATTTCTTCCCTTGGCTTTGGCTTTTCAGTGCTCTAATTCAATATTCAAAATCTCATCTGACATCCGTCTTGGTCTTTTCTTCTTTTTCTGCCTTTTTAATTACTATTTGCATTCTTCATGGATGATATTCTTGGTATCCTCCCACAGTTCATTTGGTCGTCACTCATTGGTGTCCAAGGCCTCAAACCTGTTCCTGTGATGGTTTTGAAATTTGAGTGGGATAGACTTAAGGTTAAATTTTTGTTCCTGTGGATTTGATTTAATTTTCTTCAACTTCAGTTTGAACTTGCAGATGAATAGTTGGTGGTCTGTTTCGCAATCAGCACCTGGCCTAGTTTTCACAGCTGATATTGATCTTCTCCGGTAATTGTTTCTATAGATGTAATCAGAGGTAGATTCATCAATGACCTGCATTATACAGATGAAACAACTTTGCTTGTTGAAAGTGAGGAGGATTTGAAACATTTGCTGTGAAAGATCAAAGAATACAGTCTTCAATATGGATTTCATATCAACATCAAGAAAACAGAAATTCTTACCACTGTACCGACAGATGGAGAATATATTGAAACTGTCAACAACTTCATCTTACTTGGATCCACATTCAACATCCTTGGAACCAAAAAGTCAGGAAATCAGAAGATGTATTGCACTGGTAAAGTCTGAAGTTAGGGACCTCTCCAAATTATTGAAGAGTAATGATGTCAGTTTGAGGAGTAAGATGTATCTGATGCAGGCCATGGCCTTTCAGATTACTTTCTATGCATCTGAGAGCTGGACAATGAATAAGGATGACAAAAAAATTGATGCCTTAAGCTGTGATGGTGGAGAGGAGCACTGAACATCGACTGTCAAAAGAACAAACAAATATGTCTTAAAGAAAAGTGCAGCCAGAATGCTCTTTGGAGGTAAAGATGATAATGCTTCTTACATACTTCGGGCATGTTGTTATGAGAGGCTATTGCTCTGAAAGCGTCGTGATTCTTGGAAAGGCAGAGGATTGGTGGAGAAGAAGAAGACCCTCAACCAAGTGGATTGACACAGTGAGTGCAGCAATGAGCTCTAGTGTGTCAGAAAGTGTGAGGATGGTACAGGCTAGGACAGGGTTCCAATCTGTTTTTCTTAGGGCCGCTATGGGTCATACTCAACTCGATGACATCTAAAAACAACAACACTCCCTCAGAGTAGTTCTACTGTGTCTTACTTACAGGGTTACTTACGAGTCAGAATTGATTAAATTAAAGTGGCGGTAGGATGGTATTTAAGAAAATACCTTAAGAAAGGAACCGAGTAGGTCAATAAATAATATTCTCTAAATCAAGTTTATATTTCAAGCAACATTCATGTGATACTTACAATTTTGCGCTTGATCATAAACAGTGGGATTTTTGCATGAAGAGGGGTTGAGGATAGCTCCTTATAGACCGTCGATAAATACAATCTTCTTTTGATGTTTCCTAAATCAGTAATTCTAGGGGAGAAATGAGAGAAGAGAGAAAGGTTCACATCCATTTGATAGCTACTTCTCTGGATAATCATCAGAATGATATAATTTATCATACAGATCCCTTCCCACTAGCAGATCAAATGCGGAATTGTCTTTTTCTTTCAAGAATAATAAAATTTCTTTCTCAAATTCAAAGCGCTCACAAGACTGAATATATAAATTCACTTAATATGCTAATTTGTTTCAGTGTTCTACACTAGATTTCCACAGTCCTCTAGTCTAAGAAAAAATTCAATTTGTATGAACTGAAAAACTGCAAGCCTTTAATAACCATGCTTGTTCCAGCCCCTTAAGCTTGTGTCATCCTGGGACATACTGTCACCTACTAAATAGGAAAACATTATGGGTTTCTTTCCCTAAAAATGCACCTGTCATTTTCTATAGGCTTTTTCTCTGCTCAGACAGAGACACAAAGCATTGACTGTCGGTTTCACTTCCTAAACACATATCTTTGAACCTGAATTATAATACACAAGTTTATTGCTCACTATTTAGGTCAACCCACACTGATACCAAGGACACCGAATCTGAACATCTTTAATAGATTTAGACCCAAGCCATGATCACAAAGATTAAGCTGGCTTCACATTGATAGTGGCTCATTTTTATGTTCTGCTTCCTTTAGGTCCCAGAGGTAATACTACAACAGGCAGAGAATCCCCAAGTCTGTCTTAGGCTGCTATATTGTAGAACTGATACTTCCTTTAAGATTTTCTTTTTGTCTAAGAATAACAATTTCCCATCTATTTTTAGCAACTTTCTCTAGATGTATATACTAACTATACTGCTTGTTTTCTATTATTAACAATTTTATGAGGTACCAACATTTCATTCATATCCATTGCTTCCAATATCTGTGGTGTAACTGACTGGGTCTTTTTTTTTTTTTTTAAATCCACATGGTCTATTCTACAGCTCCTTCTTCCTTCCTTCTCTCAATCTCATTATTTTCTCCCTTTAAAACATATATTCTGCTGGGGGGAAACTACCATTGTACAATGTTAAAATAGGTATAATAAATATAAGCTGGTATAGTTTCTGAGAAGAATTGATGCCTTTGAGTTGTGGTGCTGGAGAAGAGTCTTGAACATACCATGGACAGCCAAGAAAACAAATAGGTCTGTACTGGAGAGAGTGGAAACCAAGTTTCTCCTTGGAGGCTAGGATTTTGAAGCTGCATCTCACATACTTTGAGCACATGGCCAGGAGGGGCCGATCCTTGGAGAAGGACCTCATACTCAGAAGGATGAGGGGATAGCATAGGAGAGGAAGATCCCAGATGAGATGGATTGATACAGTAACTGGGGCAATGGGGGTTGTTGGTGTGTTGGAATCAGTGAGACTGGCTCAGGACAGAAGAGGCTTCAGAACTGTTGTACATAGGGTTGCTATGAGTTGCAAGCTAATCGACAGCACACAACAGCAACAACAACAACAACAACAACATAATTTCTGAGGATGCCCTGGACCTAAAAATTATACAATTCCTACACAATACAACAACATAAATACATCTAAGAAACAGTAAAGTCTTTCAAGCCATAGTAAAAGAGGAAATTAAAACTTCAAAAGTAATAATGCAGTATTGCACTTACATGCACAAGTAAACATAGTGCAAAATTTACCCAAACACAACCATCTTCAAAGTAAGATGAGTAACATGAGGATGGGGTTGAGTGAGAGGGAGACATACAATAATTCACTGGAATATAGGAAGAAAATGATACTTCTTTCTTTTACCTCTTCATTTTAAAATATTCTCCTGTATAAATCACATTACACACTAGTATAGCAACATGTTGATATATTTTCTAAATAAATACACGTATCCATGTGGTAAGTGGTTTTGCTCATTCTACCAATGTGGTATAGGATCCAAAACGTTAGGCGAGGTTGTCACAGGAATACTATTAGGTTTCCTCTGTAAGATGCTCTAATTAGAGAGTAGAAGGGAAACACTGTAGAGATCATGCAGAAGAAAGGTAAAAGAAAGAGGGTGTATCATCAAACATTCATCTGCAACATAGTTTGATGAAAACTTTGCCTTGCTTGTAGGGATATCACTATATAATTTGTACTTGAAATAGTAAAACTGACATTTCAAAGACTTTACTATATCCCTTTATTGGTATGTGGAGCTATAGCTTATTCATTCTTTCACACATTCCAGGCGACATGCCTGGGCACGGGCAAAATGATGAAAAAGATCAAGTATCTATTTTTCTCAGCTTTTAGTGGAAAAGGCAGATGAAAAATGCATAAGAGACAAAGCAAATGCAAGTCATCCTAAATACTATGAAAAAATGAAGAGGTGGAGTAGAAAATATCAAGAAATAACTTACTTTAGACAGTGAAGGTATCTGGAGTAAGAAATCGTATGCCAGGTTGGCAGATGAAATAGAAGGGAGATGTAGTTAATTGCCAGGTCATAGAGGACTCCCTAGGCCAAGGCAAGGGGTTTATATATTTCTTGTTTTAAACTGGGAGTCACAATTGTCAGTTCCAACTCTCTATGCACAGTAGAAAGCAACCTAGTCTCATTCTATGCCATTTTCACAATCTTCACTATGCATAAAGTCACTGTTAGTTTATCCATCAATCTATCTCTTATTGAAGAGGATATCCTCCCCTCCTTTGCTGACCATGATGCCCTTTTCCAGAGACTGGACACCCCTGATAACAAGTGCAAACTATATGAAATGAAGTCTCACCATTCTTTGTCTCTATGAATCACTTTGTATACAATTATTTTGTTTCCGTCTATGGACCATTCATGGGATATTCAGATCTCTGAGACAATAGCATCGTTCAAAGGTATTGATTCCTCTTCAGTCTTCCTTATTCACTGTCCAATTTTCACATGCATATGAAGCAATTGATAATATCATGGCTTGTGTCAGGCACACTTTAAACAGACATCCTTGCCCTTTGGTCCTTTAAAGAGGTGTCAGACAGCAGATTTGCCCAATTCAACACATCATTTGATTTACTAACTGCTGCTTACATGGGAGTTAACATGAGCCAATAAAATTAAATTATTGATTATTTCAATCTTTTCTCCATTTATTATGATAGTATCTACTGGTCCAAGTATGACGGTTTTTTTTATGTTGAGATATAATCCATACAGAATACTGTGGCCTTTGATATTTTTCAGTGTTTCAAATCCTCTTCACTTATAGTAAGAAGGTTGTATCATCTTGTATGATTCATGTTGTATTATCATGTATGATGCAGTGTTGATGAGTCTTCCTCCAATCCTGATGCCACATTCTTCATATTGTTCAGGATCTTGTTTTATTTGCTCTGCAGATAGACTGAATAGATATGTGAAAATATACAATCCTGCATACACCTTTCCTGGTCCAAAATCAGTCTAACACTGTTCTGTCTGAACAACTGCTTCTTGTTCCGCATATATGCTCCACCATTGTGTGTTCTGGAATTCTTATTCTTCTCAATGTTACCCATAATTTCTTATGACCAACCAGGTGAATGTCTTTGCATTGTCAATAAAATATAAGTAAGCATCTTTCTAGTATTCATTTTCAGCCAAGATCCAACTGATGTTAGTATGATACCCTCAATTCCATAGACTCATTTTATTACTTCATTTTTAAAAAATAATTTTTATTTTAGTTTGCATACAAAACTGTATATATTGGGGAGAGGTGAAAATACATTGCCTCTTTTGCTTTGTTTTGTTTTTTTTAAATTTAGGTTGTTTATTTTTCATTTCAATGAACATCTACAGAGATTTTGGGATTCCATTCATTCATTGTTGCACCCTTCTCCCCA
>NW_006399863.1:1867855-1914784 GCF_000299155.1 Elephantulus edwardii | reverse complement strand
CCTAGGTCCATGATCCACCTTGAGTTGGTTTTTGTATATGGAGTGAGGTGGGGATCTTGTTTAATTCTTCTGCAGATAGTTTTCCAATTTTGCCAACACCATTTGTTATACATTGCCTCTTTTGAATCCAGTTTGCATTTCTGAAGTTTCTTGTAGATGTACTGGTCCAGTCTGTTTGGCTTTTTAAATTGGTTTCATACAGTAATTTGTGTACATTGTGTTCCATTCTTGTACATTTTGTTTATACATTCATATACATTACATTTTACATAATTAATTACCACTGACCTATGCCTAGTATTACACCATCTTTCAAGTCTCCAAAGACTCTTTTCTTTTCCTTTTCCCTTCCACCTGCCCACTAAATTCTGCTATCTTAGTGATAGTTCCCTTCCCCATTTCCTGTTCCCTTCCCCATTTTCTTCCCCCTTCTGGATATTTATGTATATATTATCGGTTTTCTATTTTGACAATAATGGTTTTATGTAATAGTTGTCTTTATGAGGCTTAGATCACCCTGTATAATGCTCTCTAGACTCTCCCTTGTTACACAGTATTTTACTAAATCATTGTTCCTTAGTGCTACATAGTAGTCCATTGAGTGAAGGTACTAAAATTTTTTTCAATCAATTCGTCTGTTGATGGGCATTTGGGCTGTTTCCATTTTCTGGCGTCTGTGAATAACACTGCTATGAACATAGGTGTACAAATTTCTACTCATGTTACAGTTCTAATTCCTTTGGGGTATATTCCTAGCAGTGGTATAGCTCATTTTAAAACAATCTTCAGTTAGATTTTACTTGCATGAAATATTAATTATATTCTTTGATAATGGCTGCATTCTTTTGATTACTTTTTTTATTTCATTTTTTTATTTTATTATTTTTGTGTAAGTGTACTGTCTAATCAGATCCGACTGGTACAGGAGGAGACTGACCCTCCTTCCCCGGCAGAGCATATGGTGGATTCGAACCGTGCGCCTCTGGGATTGTAGTTGCAGCTCCTTGCCACTAGGCCACCAGAGCTCCCCTTTTTGATTACTTTTTTTTAAAAGAGCACAAATAGGTAGATAGATGTCTTCCACATTTCAAGGCATAGATAAGTGAGCACATCCAGACCTGCAACTGTTTAGTGAAACATTTTAACTAGTATTCTACCAATTCCTAGAGTCGTTTTTTTTTTTTTTATGTCATTTCCCTTATTTCTCTTTTGATAGATTCAACTATACATGCTAAACTAAGTGATCTTTCCCCAAAGATTAAAAAAAACAAAACAAAAAACCTACAAATTCCCTAAGTGAAGCCTGGACGTCTTCCTTTAGTACCATTGGTTCTTTATCATATACTACTTACTAAAACGGTCTACTATTTCTTTTTGGTGTAGTGACTGTTCATTCCTTCCCTCTTCTTTGATGGTTCCTGTGTCATTCATTATTTTTTTCTTTTTTAAAATTTATTATTCATTTCAATGAAAATTTACAGAGACTTTGGATTTCCATTCATTCACTGTGGCACTTTCCTCCCCTTCCAACCTTCCCCTCTAGTATACTACCCTCTTGGAAAAGTAAAAGAAAAATTTTTTCATTGTTTTACAATCCCTCCCCAAGGTCCACTCCACTATACAGCCTTCGATCTGGACTCCTGTCATGACAAAAATCCCTAATAATTTCCCCGCTTAAACAGTTTTCTCCCTCATCTGGTTCAATGCAGTATACATTATTGAACACATCCTTCTCAGTCTCCTCCCAAATCATCTCACCCCAGTCAAAATTGAAAAATTTAACAGAACAGCAAGCAACAAAAGCTGGTGAGGTTGTGGAGAAATTGGAACCCTTATTCACTGTGGGTGGGAGTGTGAAATGGTACAACCACTGTGGAAGGCAGTATGGGGCTTTCTCAAAAAGTTGCAAATAGAGATACCATTTGACCCAGCAATTCCACTACTGGGAATATACCCCAAAGAGACCATAACTGACATCCAAGCAGATATATGCATACCCATGTTTATTGTGGCTTCGTTCACAATAGCAAGGAGTTGAAAACAACCTACGTGCCCATCAACAAACGAATGGATAGGGAAGCTGTGGTATATTCACACAATGGAATACTACACTGCATTGAAAAACAAGGAACTCATGCAATATTATTCAAAATGGGTGACCCTGGAGGTCATTATGCTGAGTGAAGTATCTCAATTACAAAAGGACAAATACTGCATGGTGTCATTCATTATTTTACTCACAAAATCCTTCAGCATTGTAACTTGAGTCTTGGATTTGTGCTTAAAATTTTTCCATCTGGAGAAATGCAAAGCAAGTCTTTCCCTTTTGATTTTCTGTCATTGCACATTTTATGACAATCTTATGTCTTTTTGAGCCAACCTCTAAAATCTTCTCTTCAGGTCTCTCATTTCACTATTTATTTTGCTTTCACTTCTCTAGATTCAAAAGCAAGTCTCAGAGTCTCTTCTGGCATGTATCTTTTCTTTCTTTCTAATGCCCTTTTGCTTTCTTCATATATGATGTTCTTGCACATCTCATCTGGTTTGGTTATTAGTATTCTATGTTTTAAATCTATTCTTGAGATGGTTTTTAAGATTCAGGTTGGACATACCCAGGTTCTATTTTTAGTTATTTTGAATTTGTTTTCGTTTTCTTCTGCTCCAATTTTCACCAACATAAGAGTAGTTGATAGGCTGTTTTACAATTCATCCTGGCCTTGACTTGATTACAGTATTGAATTTTTTCAGTCTTTAAATGAGGCAATTTGATTCTTCTGTATTACATCAAGTGAGGCTCATATGTGTAGCTGCTGTTTGTGTTTTGTTGTTTTTATGTGTGTGTGTGTGTTTTTCTTAATGTATTTACAATGAACAAGAAAAAAAAATCTACTATGTGATCTCCAGGCACAGTTTTATCACCAAGGCCATTATTTTCTAATTACCAATCCTTTGTTTCTAACTTTTGCATTCCAATAATTGGTCATTATTAAAGTCTCTTGATTGCATGTTCAATCAATTTTGCATTCCAGAAGTTACATATATTCTTAATTTCATCATCTTTGGCTTTAGTTGTTGGTGCTTAAATTTGAATAATTGTCATATTAATAGATCTTTCCTGCATGAGGATAGATGTCACATTATTTCTGACAGTGCTGCACCTCAGAATAGATCTTATAATGGTCTTTTTGATGACGAACACAACACTATTTTCTTAAAGCTGTCATTCCCAGCATAATAGATGATATGACAATCCAATTGAAAATAGCCACTTACCAATCCATTTCTGCTCACTGATACCTAGGATATTGATCTTTATGAATCCTATCTATTTTTGACAACTTCTAATTTTCCTAGATTCGGATTTCACACATTCCAGGTTCTTCTTACTGATGGATTTGTATAGCTGTCCCTCCTCATTTGGAATCATGCCACATTAGTAAATGAAGGCTCTTCACTGGTTACTCCATCCATGTCTTTCTGGCTGACTCTACTTTGAGGAGGTAGTTCTTTCTCAGTCCTGTTGTGACTGTCTTCCAATCTCATGGCTTCATCTTCCAGCACTATTTCAGACAATGCTTTGCTATTATTTCTTATGGTTCACTATTTCAGAAGTGGAGGGCAGGGCTGGTCTAGCCTCTCAGTACTGAAGTTTTGAAACCTGTCCACCATGGGTGACCATGTTGCTTTTTGAAATACTGGAGACATAGCTTCCAGCAACATGTTTATTCACTATGTTGATGATCATTTTGGTCCCTTTCAGTTTTTCAACTTTATGAATAAAATGACTCTGAACATTTTTATAAAGTCTTCTATAAAGTGTGTTAATTCTCTTGATAAATAATTATAAACAATATTTCTGTGTCTTTGAAGCATGTATAACATAGTTCTTCAAAGTGGAGGAAGCATTTTCCATGTCATAGTTTTCAGGTGCCACCAAACCGACCAAGACTGATAGTGATCCTATGATGAACAGATCAAGCCTTGCCCTATCCTACAAGGGGGCATCTTCCATACCCACTAGCAATTCATGGAAGTTCAAATGGCTCCACCACCTCACCAGCATTTGATGCTATCAGTCTTTTTTAATTTTAATCAGTTTTAGAGAGTATGAAAGAGACTTTTGTGATGTAATGAGTTAAATGTTGGGTTGTTATCTGAAAGCTCAGAAGTTTGCATCCACTGGCTTCCATGAGAGAAAGATGAGGCCATGTGCTCCAATTTAGATTTTCAGACTCAGAAAGCTGATGGTGGCAGAACTGACTTGAGGGCAATAGGTTTGGTGTCATTTTAGGCTTTAAGTCATTGCTATTGAGTCAGCACTGATTAATAACTGACCCTGCAAGAGCATGTTCTGAGGTCATGAACTCCATGAGATGAGCTTGCCCAGCTTTCTCTTGAAGAGCTTTTGTGGAATTTGACCTGTCAGAGCAGTGTTGCGTTTGGTTGGCAGTGCAACTCTACACCACCAGTAGCATAAAAAGAACAAAAATGGTAAATAGCATTAATTAGAAGGAAAGAAAAATGCAAATGAAATCAAAGACCTCTCCATTTCATATTAAATACTAGCACTGGTGGCATGAGAGGGTAAATTGCATTTGGTGTGTACTTATGAGTTGGAATGAACTCATAGCTGATCCTTCCAGTGGATTTTTAGAGGCAGAAATTTCTGCAGGAAGAGAAGGCCTATTTTTCTTCCTTGGAACAGTGGGTAGATTTGAAATACATAATTTTGGGTCGCCAATGCAACTCATTTACACTAAGCTACCAGAGCAAGTACTGGGCTTATAATTAAAAGGTAGTCAGTTTGAACCCCCCAGCCACTCAACAACAAAAGAAATGACGCCGACTGCTTCTGAAAGGTTTATTGTTGTAGAGTAGGAACCTACACATAGCTGACCCTCTGGCGGGTTTTCAGAGGCAGTTAATCACACAGGAGAAGATTGCCCATCCTTCTCCTGTGAAGCAGCTGGGATCTCAAACAGTGTGCCTTTGGGATTGCACTGCAGCTTCTTGCCACTAGGCCATCTCTAAAATTCTAGTGTGGTTCTATTCTGTCCTATGGGATCACGTTCAGCCAGACTGATGTGATGACAATGAGTAGTAAAATGCTAAGTCTTCTACTCAAGTTCTTTGAAGAAGTTGTTTTCTTATTAGTCAATTTTAAGATTTCCTTTTGTATTTTAGATGCATGCCCATTGTTAGATATATGTATTTCAAATACTTTCTCAAGTGTCATTTTAGAATTTTATTTGAAAATAACTTCTAATTGAACATGTTCTGTATGCTAACACTTCATCGTTGTTGTACTGTACAGTCGGAACCAACCCATAGCTTACTCTCCAGAGGGTTTTCAGAGGCAGTTAATCTCAGAGAAGGAGACTGTCTATCGTTCTCCTGTGGGGCAGCTGTTGGCTTCAAACTATGTGCCTTTGGGATTGTAGATTAGCTTCTTACCACTAGGCCACCAGAGCTCATTAAGCACACATTATCTCACTCAATTTTCCTGTAAACCCTACAATGTACCAGCTTCATTTTTCAAATGAAGAAACTAAAAGCACAGAAAAGTTAGATGACTTGCCCACAGGCTGATGTAAACCCCAAACAAACTGATCCTAACATCTATATTCTTAATCACACACTTTCTTTTTTAGTGACGGTGGTACCATGGTAGGATGATCTTTGTTCAGGGGAACAAAATGTTTACTATCTGATGGCTAAGAGTGATGCTGTGCACTGTGCTTAGATGGATATAGCTTCCACTTTTCTCTCAAATTCTTATACATGAAATAACTCTAAACCTTCTTTGTGAGATATTATTTTAAAATATGTAATAACAAAAAAGCAACTCTAACTCAAGTACTGCTGGTCATATAATTTAAAATACAAAGAATAACCTTACTGTCTTCACTCTCATGCTCTTGGGAGTCAACTTACTATCTTGCTAAGTCGCTGTTATTAATGTGTACCATCAAGTCAGCCTGACTCGTGGCTAACCCTCCAGCACCAGAGACAGTGAATCTCACAAGAGGAGACTGCCCATCTTTCTCCTGTGGGGCAGCTGGTGGATTTGAACTCTGTGCCTTTGAGTTGGCAGTCTATCTCCTTTCTCACTAGGCCACCAGAGCTCCCCTCACAGGCAATATAAATCGATAATCCTCAGTTATCAGTAAAGAACAGCCAGGTTCCACCTGTCAAATCAGCTGCCACATTCAGGAAGACACTTCTTTAGCAGTTCAATAACTTTTGTTTGGTTTCTTAGAGCCGCTTTATTAGTTCAGGTCCTTTGTTACTTGAAATAGCCTCTAGTTCTCTTGAGAGTTTTTTTCATGTGGTCACCTGTCATCAGAGTAAATGTGGCCCCTTCACTCCAGTTTCTTCTTTGTCATGTTACAGTCCACAGATTAAAGTCTAAATTTCCTATTATTCAAGGGCCTCCCAGATCTGACCCTTGTCCATTACTCTGAAATCACCATGCTCCTGTAGGCATCCACTGCTCGTCAGACCTCATATAAATGCATATAAGACTGAAAGCAGGAGATTACCACCAGACAAACCGAGGAGAGAACTCCAGAATTGGGGTGATAGGAAAAGTGTGGGATTACAGAATGAAATGAGAGTTGAGAGTATAAACATGAGAAAACTAGAAAGCCTGAGATGGGGAGAGATCAAATATTTTCTTACTTTTAGAAAAGGAGAGGAAATGAAAAGAGAGCAATATCTAAATTCCTACCATGTGCCAGATTATGTATCATTTCAGCAGTGTTATCTCACTTATTCCCTGCAACAATTCTCTGAAATAGAAATTAATGTTCACATCTTATCAATGCAGTGAGAGGCTCAGAGGTTTTAAGCAACTTGTTCAAAGTCTCCTAACTAGGAAGATGAAATGGAGTAATGATAAATTATTGCCAAGTCTACAGACAATTGCAGAGGATGATAGCTACCTGGATCAATGCTTCTAGAAGTCTGAGAAGGGAAGTGGGGGAGAGTAGCCTGTGATCCATTTCCTCTCTCGATGAAGGATATTCCAGAAAGGAGAGGTGACACAGCACCTCCTTGTAAGCTTGTTAATGATTGATCCTGGCAAAACCACTAATGGTATTCATTAGTAGAGAGTTCTTTATGGAATGTTTTTTGGAGAATGTTACCCATCTACCTGGGAATGTTATGGTAAACACATCTAAATGTCACAGATTTATAGAGCACGGCTTTGAGAAAATAGCATATAAACTCTAGATGCATAAAATGACTGAAAATAGCTCCCTGTAGGTGAGTGGCATTCCCACAGGTACTGTGCAGAGAACTCATTCACTAAATCTGGAACAATGTGTATTTAGAAAGTAGCAGGAAGCTGCACTAGGAGTCCTGGGCCTGCGGCTTCATCTACACTTCACCGTGGTTAGTCTTGAAATTACTAATACAGCTCAACACCGGTGAAGAAACCTAACATTTGTGGGTCTGCTGACAGTCGGATCCTTAGTGCTATTTCATATACCTATCCGGTTGTGTTGGGTAGCTTCACTAAGCAGCATAATCTCAAAAGCACAATCTAAGATATCCAGATCTGAGTAGTTTACTGGGGAAATGAGACCATGAAGCAGAAGTGAGCTAAACAAGTTAAGAAGGAACAAAGAAGGAGAAGAGTTAAGACAGAAAAGTTAACAAAAGATATACCATCAAGGGCATTGCTACAGGCCACAAGGACACACCATAGACTGTCCACTAACGAGTGGGAGAGGGGAGCACATGTCAATGACGCCCAGGTCCCAACAGTTAAGGTTAACGGTACCTTTGTGGTAAAGTTGCTTCCTGACTCAAGGTGATGCCATGCACCACCAGACACAAAGCTGCCTGGTCCTGCAGCGTCCCCACCATCGATCCACACAGTTTTTAACTGCTGATTTTCAGAAGGTTATCCCATCACCATGCTTGTCTTCCTACACTGTTTGAGTCCATTGAAACTTGTGCAACATCACAGCAAATTATTAGCCCCACTGACAGATGGGTCATGACTGTACTTGAGGAGCAATGTTCAGGAATCACGTCCAGGACTCTAACATGGAAGATTAGAATTTTATCACCCAAGGTCCTTAACTGTGTAGTTATTCCAAGGCTATGCTTATCTGTGGGTGAAGTGGGCTCCTACAGCATAAAGGATGCCCAAACAAGCTAGCATCAAAATGTGTTGCAACTGATATCAAAGGTGGGCTGGGCACATATAACATGGGGCACTGAAGTGGACTGCCACAATTAAAAAATCTAGTGTGCTTCCTGATTTTAATTTTTTTAAATTTATTATTAATTTCAGTAAACATTTACCGAGACTTTGGATTTCCATTCATTTACTGTTGCACTTTTCTCCCCTCCCAACCCTCCTCTCTAGTACACTACCCTTTTGGAAAAGTAAAAGAAAAATTATTTCATTGTTTTACAAACCCTCCCCCAGGTCCACTCCACCATTTAGCCTTTGCTCTAGACTCCTGTCATGACAAAAATATCTAATCACATATGCCTTTTAAACAGTTTTCTCATTCATCTGTTTCAATGCAATATACATCATTGAACCCATCTTTCTCAGTCTCTCCCCAACCCCAAGGTCAGTCCTGTTTTACAACAGTGGCACCATGCAGTATTTGTCCTTTTGTGACTGAGATACTTCACTCAGCATAATGTTCTCCAGAGTCACCCATTTTGAATAATATTGCATGAGTTTTTCAATGTAGCATAGTATTCCATTGTGTGACTATACCACAGCTTCTCTATCCCTTCATTTGTTGATGGGCACTTAGGTTGTTTCCAACTCCTTGCTATTGTGAACAAAGCCACGATAAACATGGGTGGGCATATATTTGCTTCAATGTCAATTATGGTCTCTTTGGGTATATTCCCAGTAGAGGAATTGCTGCATCAAATGGTATCTCTATTTGCAACTTCTTGAGAAAGTGCCATACCGCCTTCCACAGTGGTTGTACTGCTTCCTGATTTTTAAATAAACCAGACCCTTGTATATTTTTAATCTGCTGAGTATGAATTTCCTCTTGGAAAGCCCCTTCTCCCCTTATTATTCCAATTCAAACAATACTCATCTACCATACTTTAGACTGAAATGCAACAAACTGTAGCTAACATTGAGAAGAATAAGAATCCCAAAACACTTGATCGTGCTCATATAAAGCCTATGTCTTGGCCAGGAAACTGCTGTCCAGACAGAGCAAAAGAACTTTTAGCATGGTTCAAAAATCAAGAAAGGACTGCACCAAGAATGTGTCTTTTCTCCATACCAGTTCAATTTATATGTTGAGCACATAATCCAGGAAGGTGGATTTTATGAAGAAGAATGTGGCATCAGGATTGGAGGCAGACTCATCAACAGCCTGAGTTATGCAGCTGACACTACCTTGCTGGCCAAAACTGAGGAAGAATGGAAATGTTTGATGCAGAAGGCCACTGATTGCAGCCTTAAATATGGGATTGCACCTCAACATCAAGAAAACAAAGGTTATCACCTCAACATCAATAGGCAGCATTTTGACAGATGGAGAAAAGATTGAGGAGGTTAATGATTTCATTTTGCTTGGATTCACAATCAACACCAGCAGTTAGGAAATAAAAAGACAGGTTGCATTGAGAAATTATGTTCTCAAGGACTTCTCCAGAGTGCTGAAGAACAATGATGTCAGTATAGAGAATAAGGTGTGCCTGATCCAGTCCATGGTCTTCTCAATTACTTGCTATGCATCCAAAAGTTGGACAATGACTAAAGATGATGGAAGAAGAGCAGATGCCTTTGAATTGTGCTGGAGAAGAGTACTGGCCATATCATGGACCACAAAGAGAACAAAAGGTCCATCCTACAGAAGGTGGAACCAAGTTGCTCCTTGGAAGCAAGAATTGTAAAGCTTTATCTTACATACTTTAAGCAAGTTGCCAGGAGGGTCCAGTCCTTGGAGAAGGACATCATGCTCAGAAGGGTTGAGAGTCAGCACACGTGAAGACTCTGGATGAGATGGATTGACATAGTGACTATGGCCTTTGGGTCAGGTGTGCCACAGATGGTGAGGTTGTCTTAGGACAGGCAGGGTGAGGGTTCAGAGCCATTGTTCATAGGGTTTCTGTGAGTCATGGTTGACTTGATGGCATATAACAACAACAATCTAAATTAAGAATATATCAAGCTCTGGTGGCTTAGTGTAAAGAGTTGTGCTTCTAACCCAAAGACACATGGTTAGAAGTCACTAGCTTCCTCACAGGAGGAAGATGGGAACAATCTCCTTCCACGTGATTTACTGCCTTTGAAAACCCTCTGAAGGGTCGATCAGCTTTAGGTCAGTTCCTACTCAACAGTACATAATAATATATCTTTCTTTGCCCTTACCAGAGCAGGGTTCCTTAACCCCCCATTATTTAAATTATTTTTTTCTTCATTTCCCCTTTGTGCTCTATGTCAATAATGATAGTCAATATTGTAGGCCATAAACCAATGCAAATATGAAATTTTCATTTCCCGGCATAACATCCAATCCTCTCAGTTTTACCACTTGCTAGCAACGGAATACAAGTTTAAAGGGTAACTTGTTGTTTGATGCCGTCAAGTCGTAGACGACTCATAGCGACCCTATGAACGAATGGCCTGAGCACTGTTCGTACATAGTTTTCGGAGGCAAGCCATTACGGAAGTGGATGCCGCTCCTGTTTCCAGAAAAGGTAACTAGATTTTTATATTCAAAACCTCATTGTTGTTGTTGTTATGTGTCGTCGAGTTGCTTGCGACCCATAGCGACCCTATGTACAACAGCCCTAAACTCTGCTCTGTCCTGTGCCAATAGCACTGTCTTTGATGCACCCATCCCAATTACCCCAGTCACTGAATCAATCCACTTCATAGAGGGCCTTCCCCTCCTGCGCTGTCCCTCCACCCTTACCAAGCATGATGTCCTTCTCCAAGGACCGATCCCTCCTTACAACATATCCAAAGTATGTTAGACAGAGCCTCAGAATCCTTGCCTCCAAGGAGCCGCTTGGTTGAACCCTCTCCAGGATGAATCTGTTTGTTTTCCTAGCAGTCCATGGTACCCTCAATACTCTTCTCCAGTACCACAACTGGCATCAATTCTCCTTCTATCCTCCCTAGTCATTGTTCAACTCTCTGATGCATAACAAGTGATTGTAAAGACCATGGCTTGTATCAGACGCACCTTAGTCTCCAGAGAGACACCACCACTCTTCAGTGCTTTGGAGAGGTCCCTAACAGCAGACTTTCCCATGGCAATATGTCTTTTAATTTCCTGGCTACTGGTGCCAAGAGTGTTGTTGCCTATGGAGCCAAGAAGACTAAAGTTGTGAACAATCTCAATCTCTTCACCATCCATCCTGATGCTGCCAATTGGTCCAGTGGTGAGAATCTTTGTCTTCTTGACAATGAGCCTCAATCCATATTGCAGGCTGCAGTCCTTGACCCTCTGCAGCAAGCACTTCAGGTCCTCCTCAGTTTCAGCAAGCAGGGTTGTGTCATCTGCATAACGCAGATTGTTGATAGATCTTCCACCAAACCTGACCCTACATTTCTCCCCATAGAGCCCAGCCTCCCGGATAATCTGTTCTGCATACAGGTTGAAAAGGTATGGAGACAGGACACATCCCTGGTGTATGCTCTTCCCAATTTTGAACCATACAGTGTTTCCTTGCTCTGTTCTGATAACTGCCTCTTGGTCCAAGTATAGGTTTCCAAAAGCTCATTACGAGAGTTTAAAGAAGATAGGCTGCATGGAACTCTGGTGGTTTAGTGGCAAGAAACTGTACTGCAATCCCCAAAACACACAGACTCTACCAGATGCTCCACTGGAGAAGGAGGGGCAATCCCCTCCTGTGCCAGTCTGATCTGACTCGATGGTACACAACAAGAAAATGAAAAAAAAAAAGTATTAAAAAAAAAGATGTGCTGCAAAAGAATCAGACTGAGTAAATTTGTGAGAGAAATTGTTAGAGAAGCTCAGAATCTGCAGTGAAAACTAGGCCAGGACAGACTGTGGGTCAGACCATCAGTTACTCATATGAAAGTTAAAATTAAGGCCAAAGAAAAAGAAAATAAGTCCACAGGAAGCAAGATATGATCTTAAATCAATTCCATTTGAGTTTCAAGATCATCTTAGAAATAGGTGTGAGGCATTGAACAATGATGATCAAAGACCACATGAGTTTAGGGATGATATCAAGGATATCATCCATAAGAGAGCAAAAGGTCATTACAAAAACAGAAGACAAAGAAAAAATTTAAATGGATGTCAGAAAAGACTCTAAAAATTGCACTGGAGCATCAGGAATCCAAATCAAAGGGAAAACATGCTGAAGTAAAAGTGATGAATAGGAGATTTCAAAGGGCAACTCAAGAGGACAAAGAAAAGTATTATAATGGTACGTGTAGAGAGCTGGAATTGGAGAATAAAAAGAGAAGAACTCACCCTGTATTTCTCAAACTGAGAGAACCAAAAACCAAATTTAAACCTCAAGTTGCAATACTGAAGGATGATATGGGCAATATACTGAATGATCCAGAAAGTATCAAAAGAAGACAGAGGGAATATACAGAGTCACTGTACCAAAAACTGACTGACACTGAAGAATTTCAGGAAGTACCATACAAACAGGAGCCAATGGTAACAAAAGAGGAAGTGGAAGCTGCATTGAAGGAATTGGCAAAAAATAAGGTCCCAGGAATAGAGAAGATACCAATTGACTTGTTTCAATTAACAGATGCAGCCTTGGATGCGTTCACCAGTCTATAACAGGATATTTGGAGGACAGCTGTCTGGGCAACCAATTGCAAGAGGTCTCTTTTGGACCTCTTCCATTTGAAGTGGTTTCCTTCCCAAGAATGATGATCCAACTTAATGTGGAAACTATTGAATAATATAATTAATATCACATGCAAGCAAAATACTGCTGCAGATCATTAAAAATGGCTACAACAGTACATAGGGAGCTGCCAGGAGTTCAAGCAGGATTTAGAAGAGGCCATAGCATAAAGGATATCACTGCTGATGTCAGATGGATCGTGGGTGAATGTAAAGAATACTAGAAAAATGTCTATCTGTGCTTTCTTGACTATGCAAAGGCATTTGACTGTGGATCTTAAAAAGTTGTGGCTGACATTGAGAAGAACAGGACTCTCAGAGCACTTAATTGCAAAACCTACACCTGGACCAAGAGGCTGTTGTGTGAACAGAGCAGGGGAACACCCATGGTTGAAAATTAAGAAGAAGGAAGTGCATCAGCGTTGTATTCTCTCTCCATACCTACTTAATCTACAGATATAATTTGATGCAGATAAAATTTGATGAGCAAATTATTCGAGAAGCTGGACTCTATAAAGAGGGATATGGCATCAGGATTGAAGGGAGATTTATGCATTATGCAGATGACACAACTTTGCTTTCTTTAAGTGAGGAGGGCTTGAAGTACTTGTTGCAGAAGATCAAGGAATGCAGCCTTCAGTTTGGGTTGCATCTCAGTGCCAAGAAAACAAAAATTCTTACCAATGGACCAAAAGGCATCACAATGGATGGAGAAAAGACTGAAACTGTTAACAACTTCATCTTGCTTGGGTCCACAATTAGCACCCTTAATCCCAGTAGTAAGGAAATAAGGAGACACATTGCACTGGGAAAATCTTTAGTTAGGTAGGGATGTCTCCAAATTATTGAACAGTAATGATGTCAGTTTAAGGACTAAGGTGCATCTGATTCAGGCTATGGTCTTTCCGATCACTTCTTATGCATCTGAGGACTGAACAATGAATAAAGATGACAGAAGAACAACTGATGCCTTTGAGCTGTGGTGCTGGAGAGGAACACTAAACATCCCATAGGTAGTCAAAAGAACAAATAGGTGTATCTTGGAGAGGGAGCAGCTGGAGTGCTCTTTAGAGGTAAGAATGATGAGGCTTTGCATCACATACTTTGGACGTATTGCTAGGAGGGGCTACTCCTTGGAGAGGGATATGAGGTTGGGAAAGGTGGAGGGTCAGAGTAGGAGATGAAGATCCTCAACCAGGGAGACCGACACAGTGACTGCTGCAATGTGTCAGGAAGTGTGCGGATGGCACAGGACAGGTCAGGGTTCGGATGTGTTGTTAATATGGTCACTATGACTTGTACTTGACTTGATGGCACCTAACAACAACTTTCTAAATCCCACAAAGGACATCTGACTGCTTTCAAAAGCATACCAATTTACAAAGTTCTTAGTGTGCACACACAAATAAGCAAAAGCAGCACAGAATTTCTACAATTTGGTGGAAAGAAAGCTTATAAAAATTTGTCTTCAGTTTCTTCATAATTGATATTATTTTTCAAATGCTCCTATCATTTATTACTGCTTTTTAGTGATAATTATTTTATGTCAACCATTAGCAAAACGAGAGGTATATAAACTAGGTTAAGAGCAATAATTTTAACGCCAAATTTTCTGGGTTCAAATACAGTTTCATTACTTAGAAACTATGTATAACTCTAAGCGACTTCTTATTTCCTCAAGCCTTAGTTTATTCATCTCTAAAAAGTAGAACACAGAAATACCAATAGAATTGTCATGAGGACTTTCTAAGTAAATAAAAGTCAACATTATCAAGTTGGATGACTATCAGTTATTTAGTGAACCCTGCATACTTCTTGCCTTTTAATTTTCTAATAACAGAATAACTGTTGTTGTTATTTAGCAGAGTAAGAACTTCCCCTCCAGCAGGCTTTCAGAGGCAGTACAGAGCTCTGATGGCTTACTGTAAAGAAGCTGAGCTTTAATCCTGAAGGCAAGCAGTTTGAATCCACCAGCTGCTCCGCAGGAGAATGGACAAGTTCCTCCCCATCGATTAACTGTCTCTGAAAATGAGCCAGAAGGTCAGCTGTCGCTTCTGCCTCGATGGTAAACAACAAAACCAAACTGCAAGGGAGAAGACTGCTTATCCTTCCCCCCATCTAGATAAACATGTTTACATAGCCTCTGCCATATTCTAGCCTCCATAAGAGACATGAGTGGAACTTTAAGCCAGCACATCTCTAATGCTGCCACGCACTAATCTGGGTGAAAATGGTTAATTGTCCTTGTTGAAGTTGCTGCCTATACTTCTGTCTTCTGTCCATGTCCAGAGGGCTGAGATGACATCTTAGTCCTCCTCACATTACTCTTCCACAACTCGACAATGTTTTGAAGGTTAGACAATATGTGCTGAACAGCCTATGATGCGGCTCTACTGGACCCATGTGTTAGCTCACATTTCCTAAGGGCTTACTCAATGTCAACAATGAAAGAGATATTAGGAATATTAAAGGGAATTTTTTTAAAAGCCCTGCCCTCATTAAATATGTGTTCTTGCAGTAGGGAGGGAAAAGTAATAGTATATACAAATAAGTACATATAAGTCAGCAAGCAATAAAAGCTAAGAGAAAAAGAGGGTGAGGCAAGGTGATCATCATAGGAATGGGAAATGTTATGCTAGAAAAGTATTGAGGGAAAATCTTTGAGGTAAGGCACCATTTGAGCAAAGAGTTGAAGGTAAGCACCCTGCAGTCTAGTAGACAGAATATTCCAGAGGACTATGTGAAACTCAAAAGGTAGGTTTGTTCCTCCGTTACAGAGACACTTCCCTACGGTTCTTTTATTTAGGGTGGTGCTGAATGCTGTAGCCACATACTACAGAACAGGCTACGGGCCTGCTGCACAAGCTTTGCCTTCATTAAGGTCAGATTTCAGCCGCACAAAACAGTTCTCAGTTAATCTGACCACCATGACTCTGATTTCTGGACAAATTTATGAATGATCATTGCCCAGCTGAGGACAAAGGTATTAGGGCTAAGCTGCCCATATGGTAACAAGGACTTACCCTACTCGCTTTGCAGAAATAAATATGCAAACCTCCCCTATTTTATAATCAAGAATAGTTGATTTTGGGGGGGTTGGGAATCATGTGCTAAGCTTAAAAGGTTCTGCAAGCAAGCTGGATTGCTACTTTAAAAAAATTAAAATTAGTCATTCATGAGAGAGAGAATATAAATGCATATGTGTGACTACTTAAAAGCTTCATTATGCTTATGTGCTTTTTTGGGGACAATTTAGTTGCTGTAAAGAAGGCTGCTTGTAAAACAGCTCTTCATTTGTAATACAGGCTTGATTTTCACCATCTAAAGCCTTCTGCGACCTAACAGAGCAGAAAAAGACAAAAATCCCTGGCATTACTCCTCTTGTACTTAAACTATAGATGACTTAATACATTTTTATGTCCCTAAGTGAGCATTCATAGCTAAGGGTCAGCAATGTGATAGAAAAAGAAATGAGATCGTGTTGAGAAAAAATAGGGTAGTCAACAGGAAAATCAACCTCATTTATAATAATATTCCAGTGATCAGCAGGTGTATAACTCTTCTAGCGCTGGTCATTAACAACATTCATTTTCAAACTTAACATCTACATTTGCAAATCATTTGAAAGTAAAATTACTTTTCAATTCAATTTTCAGTTCGCTTTTCTAGCTTCATCTTTGATTGACAATTTTTTCGTTCACAATGGGAACTGCAGTGAAAATGGGAGTAAATGGTAGCAACCATCCCAGAGTGTAGATAAACTCATCTGTTCAGATTACCTACTCGCTTTTCTCCCCTATGTACGATATTTTACAACCATTTCTGAGTGTTCACTTCAGGTTAAAATGAACTTGTAAAAATTGAAGTCAGACTTCTGGCAATTTGATTCATTTATCAGAATCATTTGTTCTTGAAGTTTTATTTTTCCTTCTCATACAAGTAAAAATGACCAAAGTGGAATGTGTATTTTCAGTAATGCTACCCAATAACTCTAGGCATAAGTACAAAGAAATAGTGAGATTTTTAAAAAGTATTATTTCAATATGTGCAATAATGTTCCAGTATATCATTAATATGGCTGTGTATTGAAAGTTAAAGGGTTATAAGCCCGTGATCTCCTGTATATATTCATTCCAATGCTTTACCATCACCAAAGGGAATTTTACAACATTCTTTTTTCTCTGGATCCCTTCTGCTAAAATTTAATTGAAGATTTCTTTGTTTTTAGTAGATACAGACACCCAAGATTCTTTCATAGCTTATGAAAATAAAGCACACTTTTGTGCTTATTAACTCAAAGATGCTGTTTTTCTGATAGTCAGAATTCACCAGCAGTTCCTGGGGAAAAGATGAATAATGTCCTCTTGTGTGACTTACACCTTCATAAACCCCAAGGGTCAGCTACGTTTCATCTCAATAGCAACAAGTACAACTTGTAGTGACCCTTGGAATACTGGGCCTGAACCCCGTCCTATCTGTGCCATCCCTATCATCTCTGACACACTCGAGTCCACTGCAGCAGTCACAGTGTTAATCTATCTTTTGTTGGGCATCTTCCTTTTTTGCTAACTCCCCTATATTTCCAATACTGATGTCCATTTATAAGGAATAGCTTCTTCTAGAAATGTGTCCAAAGTATGAGAGATGATGCTTTGCAATCTCTGCCTCTACAAAGCACTCTGGCTGCACTTTTCCGTAGACATTACCTGTTCGTTTTTTGGTAGTCCATGGGAAATTCAGTATTCTTCTCCAACACCACAACTCAAAGGCATCACTTCTTCTTCTTCCCTCCGTATTCACTGTCCAGCTCTACAATGTATAGCAAGTGACTGAAAAGAGTATGGCCTAAAATAGGCACACCTTAGTCTTCAAAATTACATCATTGCTCTTCTGTATCTTGGAGCAGTTCCTCACATACTTGACATACTTAGGTGTTCCCACCCAATGAAAAATGTATCTTGAGCTCCTGACTACAATGTATATTAAAAAAAATTCTTTTAAATTAATATTATGTGCTCTTGAAACTTCATTGATAGAGAATTGCTGTTATTTGATTTGTTACAGTTCCCTGGAGGACCCAACTTTCTCTCTATGAAAAGCTTTTTCTCTAAGCAGTTATGAAAAAATTGCAAATCATCGTTTCATTTGGAAGTTGCCTTACGGAGAGGATAATGGTTGGGTCAAACAGTGGGTTAACTAAAATTTTTAAAAGAAAAATTTAGTAAATGAAGATATCCATAGCGGCTATAAAGAGCTCTACACATTCCTTGGGAATCCAGAAGGTCACAAGCATGTTTAAACTGAGCTCATGCCCAGGTACGTGGATGCTCAGGAAAGACCCAAAACCATCCTAAACTCTCACCTCTGGTTTTGAGATTCTGTGCATGGAGAAAATGAAGTCAAAGAAAGAGTTACCAACTACTAGGTTGAGTGTTAAAGATGTGTCTTAACAAGCATATCGTGCTCTTTGAAAAAACACTTCAAGACTTACTGGGTTCAACACCCTTAAAGAAAATCTCTGTCAATTCATTAGCTAGCTGATCACTCAAATAACCAAGCAGTGGGTATAGTGGTCATATTCATGGAGAAAGATTTCAGTTACCTGCCATCGGGTTGTTTCCAACTTCTAGAAATCCTACGCACAACAGATTAAAAATGGGTTGATTCTGTACCATGTTCACATCCCCGCGGTGGTTCAACCCATTGTTTGTGCCACTGGCGTGATCCACCTCATGGAGAATGCTCCTCTTCTTTCTCCACTTTAACAAGCATGATGTTTTCCAGAGAATGGCCACTTTGGGTAATATGCTCAATATACTTGAGATGAAGTCTCACACCTCTCCATCATTGCTTCAGGCAGCACTTTTTTCTACGAAAGACCTGCTTCTTTCTTTAGGTTACTGTTGCTGTTGTTAGGTGCCATCCAGTTCACTATGACTCATAGTGACCCTACAAACAACAGAGAAGAGTCGTGCCCAATTTGGAACCATCCTCACAATCTCTGCCATGAACAAGCCTGCTGATGAAGTGATGCTAACAACCCATGTCACGGAGGGTCTTCCTGGCTTTCGCTGACCCTCTACCTTTCCCAGCATGATGTCTTCTTCCAAGGACTGGCCCCTCCTGACAGCAGGTCCAAAATATGTGAGACAAAGTTTTACCACCTTCACTTGTAAGGAGTGCCCTGGTTACATTTCCTACAAGACAGACTGATTTGTTCTTTTGATAGTCCATGGGATAGTCAACACTCATCACCAACAACACAACTCAAAGTCATTGATTTTTCTTCTGTCTTCCTTATTTATTGTCCATTTTTTTTAGGTGTATAAGAAGCAACTGATAATATCATGGCTTCATTAAGGTGTACCTTAATCTTTAATCTGACACCTTTGCTAACCAACATGTTAGCATGCTGAAGAGATCCTTGGCAGCACATTTTCCCAATGAAGTATGTCTCTTAATTTCTTGACTGCTACTACTATGGGTGTTGACTGTGGATCTAAGCAAAATTAAATCATTGAAAACTTGAATCTTATCTCTATTGATATCCAGTGGTGAAGATTTCTGGGTTTTTTTTTTTATGTTGAGATGCAACCCACCTTGAAGGCTGTAGGCTTTGATCTTCTTCCATAAGTGCTTCAAGTATTTTTCACTTTCTACAAGCAAGATTGTGTCATCTGCATAATGCAGGTTGTTGAGTCTTCCTTCAATCCTGATTCCACATTCTTCCCATACTCCAGTTTCTTGAATCTTGCTCAGTATACAGAATTAGTATGTATGAAGAAAGGATACAATGATCATATGCTGCTTCCTGAAATGTTGCTCAATCCTTTTTGATGTCATGAGTCAGTGTATTTCCATCTTCTTTTGATGTTTCTATACAATTCAAGATTTTGTCCATAGAAGCCTTCAGCATTGCAACTTAAGGCTTGAATTTGTTCTTCAATTTCTTCTACTTGAGAAATGCCAAACATGTCCTTCCCTTTTGTTTTTATAAGAGCCCTTTGTATATTTCGTTATAATGCTTTGCTTTGTCTACTCAGGCTGCCCTTTCTATTTCTTCCTCATGTCTTGCTTATGCTTTAGCTTCACCATATTTTACAGCAAGTGTTAGAATCTTTTCTGACATCTATTTTGGTCTTTTCTTTCTTTCTTTCCTGTCTAGCTAATGACCATTTGCTTTCTTCTTGGATGTTGTCCCTGATGCCATCCCACTAATCATCTGGTCTTTCTTTGCTAATTATGTTCAATGCATCAAATTTAGTCTTGATTTGTCTTGGACTTGTTTTAACTTTACTCACCTTCATTTTGAACTTGAATGTAAGTAATTAATTGTCTGTTCTTCAGTCACTTCAGGCCTTATTTTGACTGCTGAAATCTAGTTTATCCTTTTCTCCTTTACATAAATGTAGATACAATCTGATGCCTGTGTAGCATCAGGTGAGGCTCATGGTACAGTCACTATTTATGGTTTGGGTTTTTTTTTTATTTTAAGTTATTTGCAACGAATAAATCATTGATTGTACCAAATTTTGTCATTTTATCTCCAGCCTCATTCTTGACAGCAAAGCCTGTTTTCCAACCACCACACCTTCTTTGGTAGTTCACGGTATAGAAAGAATTCATACAACTCAACAGTATAAGGACATATAAATCAATTTTAAAATGGGAGAAATAACGGAATTTTTTCTATAAAGATGATTTCTAAAACAGTCAATAAGCACATCAATAAGCAACAAGCTCAACACCTCACAAGCAGAAAAAGGCAAATGAAAAAACCACAATGAGCCATCATTTCCACCCACGTGCCATGAGATGGACACAGTGACCACAGCAATGGGCTCAGGTGTTTTAGAGATGATGAGGACGTCACCGGATAGGACAGGGTTCAGATCTGTTGTTCATAGGGTTGCCATGAGTTGTACTAGACTTGATGGAATCTAACAACTGCAACAACAATGCCATGCCTCTCAGGGGTTCCAATTCACCAGGGGCTCCCTGGAGAAAGATGGGTTATCTTTCCCATGTGATTTACAACTTTGGAAATCTGATGGGGGGGTCAGCTATGAGTGGGTCACAACTCAAATGAGTTGAGTTGTTGTTCACTCACTGCTAACAAGGGGATTCAGACACATAATGACCCTTTATCAGGTGTCTGAGGTTGTAGATCTTAACAATAGGCCATCTTCCTCCTATGCAGCAGCTACTGGGTTCAACTAAGTCTAACAGACTGACATGCCACATACTGTGACCAGGCCTCCTTAGGAGGAAACTCTCTTCCATTACTAATAAGATAGCTGAACAGTACACTGCTGTTGGTTTGTTGGGTTTTTGTTGTTGTTGTTTTTTCAGGTGCTGTCTATTTGACAATGGCTCACAAAGAGCCCTATGAACAACAGACTGGAATTCTTTCCTATCCTGTGCCATTATCATTACCTCTGCCATACTTAAAGTTCACTGAATGGTACACTAGGATGTTGTTGTTGTTAAGTGCCGTCAAGTCGTAGGCGACTCATAGCAAGCCTATGAATGAAAGTCCTGGACACTTCACTCTTGTCCTTTTCCCAGGTTCATAGGGTTTCCAGAGGCAAGCTATTGTGGAAGTGGATGCTTCCAAGCTTGTTTTAATCAGGGAGCTCCACCAAACACAGTTCACCATGGGTAACCATTCTCGCATTTGACTCATCAGTGTCACAGTATTTGGCTTCACAGCAACCATGAGTTACCTCTGTACAACAAGTGGATATACCAGGGTTACATGACCTAGAAGAACAAACCATTAAAGGCAGGATTTTAAGCTAGCACCTAGGGCAGGCTCCTCAGGCTCAACCCCACCCTTACTTACCCTTGTTCTAAGGGTAAGGATTGCCCATCCACCTTTGAAGGCCAAAAAGAGCAGAAACACACAACGAAAAAGGCCCCAGAAACTTTCCTTGGCTGAATGCCAACAAGAAGAGCCACCATGGAGATGCCAGCCATCCCACCAGATTGGCTGGAAGACTTCCATCCAGAGTGGAGGGAGACTCCAGTCCCCAAGCCTTGTGAAGGATTTTAAGCTCCTGGAGCTCGACCCCACCCTTATGTTGTTGTTGTTATGTGTGAGTCGCTTGCAACTCATAGGGATCCTATGTAAACAGCCCTAAACTCTGCTCTGTCCTGTGCCAATCACACTGTCTCTGACACACCCATCCCAATTACCCCAGTCACTGAATCAATCCACCTCCTAGAGGGCCTTCCCCTCCTGCGCTGTCCCTCCACGCTCCCAAGCATGATGTCCCTCTCCAAGGACCAGTGTCTCCCTACAACATGTCCAAAGTATGTCAGACGAAGCCTCAGAATCCTTGCCTCCAAGGAGCATCCCAGTTTAACCCTCTCCAGGATGAATCTGTTTGTTTTCTTAGCAATCCATGGTATTCTCAATACTCTTCTCTGGCACCTCAATCAATTCTCCTTCTATCCTCCCTAGTCATTGTGTAATGAAATAAAACAAAAATCCAATTGCACATGTTAACTAGGTGTAGGATAATCAGGACCCTTATCCATTGGTGATAAGACAGTTTAACAGTCTAGCTACTAAGGAAAATAACTTGGCTTTCCTTCAAAAGTTTAACATTCAAGTTCTATATGATTCAATTTCACTCCAAAGTATATATACTCAAGATGACTGACATCATATGTCTGTATAAAAATGTGCACATATTCACAGTGACATTATGTATAATATTTAAAAAGTGGAAACAATTCAGATGTTCATGAACAGAAAAGTGAATAAACAAAATGTGGCATATCCACAAATGAATTATTATTGTAGCCTAAAAATAAGCGAACCACTGATGCATGCTACAATACATCTTGAAAACATGATGCTGTATTCAGAAAGTGGATTCAGGTAGCAAGGAGTGAGGAGGATGTGACTACTGGTGGGTCTGAGGATCTTAGTGAGATAATGAAACTGCTCCAAAACTGCAAAAAATGGTAGCACAATTCTATAAACTATATTAGAAATCACCATTACATACTTCTAAGAATGAAAAAGATGCAATATGGAAAATGTCACAATGTATAAGAAATAACTGATAGTAATTCAACCATGCATTGCTTTTATGTGCTGTCAAGTCAACTGCCTGCGACTCAGAGCAACCATATGAACAGTAGCTCTGAATCCTGCTCTATTCTGAGTTAATCAGTGGTCCCATTACCCCAGTCACTGTGTCAAGTCATCTCATCCAGGGTCTTCCTTCTGTGCTGACCCTCCATCCCTCCAAGCATGATTCCTTCTCAAAGGACTGATCTCTTTTGGCAACATGCCCAAAGTATGTCAGATGGAATTTCAAAATCCTTGCCTCCAAGAAGCAACCTGGCTTCACTTTCTCCAGGACAGATTTGTTAGTTCTCTTGGAAGTTCATCGTATTAGGTTTGTTATTCTTCTACAGTCCCACAGCTGGAAAGCACTGATAACTTCTGTAATCCTTAGTCCTTATTCAGCTCCCTCTCTAATCCATAGCAAATAATTGAAAAGATCATGGCCTGGATCAGGCACACCTTAGTCTCCAAACTGACAGTCTTCAGTTCTCTGGAGAGGTCTCTTATTGCAAACTTTCCCAATGCAATTCAGCTTTTAATTTCCTGACTGTGGGTGCCAAGAGTGTTTATTGTAGATCTGAGCAAGATACAATTGTGAACAATCTCAATGTCTTCTCCATCTATCATGATGCTGCCAATTGGCCCAGTGAGAATCTGTCTTTTTGATGTTGAGATGCAATCTGACCTTCTTCAACAAATGCAGTTTCAGCAAGAAAAGGTGTATCATCTGCACAAAACAGGTTGTTGATGAGTCTTCCTCCAGTCCCGATGCCACCCATATTTTTCCTCATAAAGTCCAGTCTCCAGAATGATCTGTTTCACATATAAATTGAAAAGGTAAAGAGAAAGGACACAACCTAACACACTCATTTCTTGATTTTGAACCATCCATTGTTTCCTTGCTCTGTTCATATGGCTGCTTCTTGGTATAAGTATAGGTTTCACATGAATACAATTAAGTGTTCTGGGATTCTCAATTTTTCTCAATGTCAACCACAATTTGTTGTGATCCACACAGTCAAATGTTCTTGCATAGTTAACAAAACACAAATAGGTGTTCTTCTAGTGCTCTCTGCTTTCCGCCAAGATCCCGCTGACATTGGCAATGATGTCTTTCTTCTAAACCCAACTTATATCTCTAGCAGTTCTGTCAATGTACTCTTCTGGTTGTATTTGGATAATCTTCAGCAGCCTTTTGCTTGTATATGATGTTAGTAATATTGTAATATTGTTAAATAATTTCCATACTCTGTTAGATGACCTTTTTTTTTTTTTTAGAATGGAAATAAATATGAGCGTTTTCAAGTCAGTTAGCCAGGTAGCTGTCTTGACACAACCTGGTTTATACATCCAGTGTTGCATCTGTTTGTAACTGGCAAAAAATAAGGCCCCAGAAATTGATGGAATACCAGTTGACATATACAAACTAATACAACCATGTATTAGTTTTCCCTAAATAGAAATGTAGGGGACTAATATAGGCATCAATAAAAACTATTGTCTCAAATTTCTATTCAATTTAATCAATCTAAAAGACACACATTTTTTAGAGATGTTCTCACTGAGGAATGTTAATACTTTTTAGATTTTCATTCAATATCAGAGTCAATCTTTTGGAGTCTCAATTCTCATTCCTATACATGGGAGATAGTAACATCTGCACTTCTACTGTGTTGAGAAGTAATTTTAGAAACTGTGCAGGGCTTTATCAATTATAACTCACAGCAAACCTATGAACAACCGATCTGAACTCTGTCCTATCCTGTGCCATCCTCACCATCTCTGACACATTTGATCTCATTGCTGCAGTCATGTCAGTGCATCAAGGTGAGAGTCTTCCTCTCATTTGCGGACTTTTCCACCTTTCCAAGCTGGATGCCCCTCTCCAAGGAACAGCCTCTTCTAACACCATGCCCAAAGTAAGTGAGATGAAGCTTCACCATCCTTGCCTGTAAGGAGCACTGTCGCCACCCTTTTCACCCTGAAGACTTATCTGTTTATTCTTTTGGCAGTCCCAGGGATATGCAGTGCTCTTCTCTAACATCATAATTCAAAGATGTCACTTTTTATTCTGTTATCCTTATTCATTGTCCAGATTTCAGCATCAATAGCAAATGATCAAAAAGATCATGGACTGAATCAAACACACCTTAGTCTTCAAAGTGACATCATTGCTTCTCAGAAATTTGAAGAGATTCCTGTTGGTAGACTTTGCCAATGAAATACATCTGAGCTCCTGACTGCTGGTATCAAGAGTGTTGATTGGTTGTGGATCCAAGTAAGATAAAATTGTCAAGTCTTTTCTCCATCTATCATGATGTGTATTGGTCTAGGGCTGAGGATTTTGTCTTCCAGACGTTGAGATTTCATTCATATTGAAGGTTGTAGTCTTTGATCTTCTGCAGCAAGTGTTTAAGTCATCTTCACTTTCAACAAGCAAGGCTGTGTCATCTGCATAATGCAGGCTGAATTAACTCACCTGCTATGGCTTACTGAGCTTTCTCCTTCCCATTCTTCAAGATCATCTGCTTTCAAGTAACATTTCCCTGCCCTAGAGAAGTTATATTGTCACAGGGTTGAATTTATGGTGAGAACTTTAAAAATAACTATATTTGCAGTAAAATTCAGATTATGGTACTCTCATGCTGCCTACTTTCCTAATTCTCCAACTATAGGGTGTTCCATAAACTGCCAAGGAACTCACCTTTCCTTTTAGAAAATAAAATAGGAAATAATTTAATCTTTTACTGATGCAAAGTTTTAAGGCACAGCTTTTTTCTTTTTTCCATTAATATTCTGATGATCTGAATGAATACTACCATCATGCATGATTACGTTTCAAAGATCACACTAAAGAATATTCTTGGTACTCTTGAAATATTTTTTATAAATGAATTGTAGTTAAGGAGTCTCAATAATCATAAAATACCACACAAAAGCTGATTATTCAGAGTATTTGATACTTGGTAATCTTAAAAAAATTATCATTAATTGCTCTTCATTGAAAATTTGACAGTATCCACCAAGGGAGGAAATCTGTTAGCTAGCCCTGCATCCTTCCAACATTCATTCTCTAGATTTTGTCCTCCCTCCTCATCCTTGAATTACAATAGCGGAATGTTATCACTATAGCTAGTTGCAGAAGATCTAATTCCTTAGGAAATATTTAGTTTCTCTTATTCTATTTGTATGTGAAAAGTCACCTTCAAATGCAGAGGTGCAGAGAATTTCAGAATACAAAAAGATACACTCAGCATTGATATTCATTACAACCTTGTGATAGCAAAACAGAGAGGGAGAAGAACTTAAGAGATCAAGAATAAAACTCTAAATAAGTATGTTCTATCAATACAATGTTGCATATGGTAGTTACTAAAAAGAATGAGATAGGTTACTGCACAGAAGGAAACATTTCATCAAGTAGAAAGTCCATGCATGATGTTAGAGAACAATTGGTAGAAACTGTAAATAGGAAACAAGCTTGCTGTGTAAACATTCCCCAAAGGAGTATTTTTTTTTTAAAAGGCAGAAAGTCCCAGTTACCACCAAACTAGTTGTCAAAAAGTTTTTATTGTTGTTTCGATCAAGTCAGTTCTGACTCACTGCAACACCACATACAAAAGAAAGTTAACAAGGCCTGGCCCTGCCTGATTCTCACAATGGTTACTGTCTGTTGGCACGGCCGCAGCCACCCCCCTGGGGCCTAGCTTCAGCTCATCCATCATGTTGTGGGGCTTCTTTCCTGCTCACCCTCCACCTTAGTCAGATGATGTCCTTTTCTAGGCTCCTCCTTGTAATGTGTCTTAATTGTGTGATCCAAACTAAGACTCGCTATCCTTGACTCTAAGCAGCAGTCTGGCTGTTCTTTTTGGATGATACTTCTGCTTATTTTTCTGGCAATCTATGGGCTATTCAATATTCTTCACCAACACCATAATTCAAAGGCATCCATTCTTTCATCTTTCTGATCTAGATTTTACATGCATATGAGGCAAGTGAAAGTATAATAGCGTGGGCCAGGCATACCTTAGTCCTCAAAGCAAAATCTCTGTTCTTTGTTTAAAGATGTTCCTTGTGAGGGAAAAAAAGACTAGCATATTATTTACACATACATACAATCTCTGGAAGTACAAAATTATTAAAGAATGGTCTCAAATGCATGATCATAAGAAGTATTTTACTTCGTGATTTGTGGTACCACCTAAATATCTTCTTACTAGCATAGATTACTTTTATTAAAACAAGCTAGAAAGCAGGAGTGGCATCCACTTCCAAAATAGCTTGCTTCTGGAAACTCTATGAACTTGGAGAAATGATGAAAGTTATACAAGTGTTCAGGTCTTTCGTTGATAGGGTCGCTATGAGCCATCTATGACTTGATGGCACTTAACAACAACAAGTTTAAAATAGTAAGTTTTAGTCCGATAAAAACAAAGTGATGATTATACTTGTCAGTGGTCAACTATTTATTTATTTATTTGATATAAAACAAATATTCAGCATAATGAACTATAGGGTTTAACAAAAAATATTTTGAAAAGATTGTTTACTTCCTGAATATCTAAAAAAAATACGTTACACAGCATTTTATAGGTATTGCTGTAGCCAGCTGGGCACTGCTAAGCCTGTGCTTGTGGAGAATCAATAGTCTATCCTTCGAGGTAAGAGCACAGCAATTCACTTAGAGTAGTTTATTGAGTGCTTAGTTCAATACGGTTGAACATTTTGTCAATAACATTCTAATGGATGCTATAGATGACAGTTCAATGTAATAATATATAAGCTAGAAGGTCATACAGTAAAATCTATGGGTGCTGCACTCAGGGGATGATCGTCTGTAGAGGACAAAAAGAAAACCACCACGAAATGTCTTACTGCTGAGCCCTGTGGATGTTCAGAACTAAAAAGTAAACAGAGTTGGGAATTATGGAGTGTAGAAACACACTTGATGCCATTTTATACTTCTCTTAATCATATAAAACTACAGTAAATTAAAGGTGAACTTTTGACAGCTTTACTTCTTTTGAATTAGGCTGAAAGCTTTTCAACGTAAACACATGCCCCAATTAAGTTGGACAATATGCATAATCTGATCATAATCTTGTTTATTAGAAATGAGAGTTTGAGATAGGAAGTAAATTAACTGGTTCAGTTCTATAGTTAACCCTCAAATTTCTGTACAAGACTAAAGGGTTCCCATAAATGACATTCACACTACCATTCAAAGGTTAAGGAAGTCAGCCATTTCTTTAAAGGGATAGAAATATTGGTCTTTTCACTTCCATCAACAATGCATGAATGGAAATCCAAAATCTCTGTAAATGTTTATTAAAATTAATAATAATAATAATGATATATTCTTAAAATATAGTTTTCAAAATGTAAAGAAAAATGTTTCTTAGAAATTTATCATCCATTAAAATTCCTGTAACAATAAGAAAAAGAAATATTGGCCTTTTAAAAATATGTTTAATTAGACAGCAATTTTATGAGAAATGCAAGAATCAGAGAGCTGGATAATGACCTAAGATGACAGAAGAATTTATGCCTTTGAGTTGTGCTAGAGAAGAGTAATGAACATACCATGGACTGCCTTCATCCTGGTGAGGGTGGAAACTAGGATGCTCCTTGGAGGCAAGGATTCACATACTTTGGCCATATAGCCAGGAGGGACCAGTCCCTGCAGAAGGACATCATGCTTGGAAAGGAGGAGGGACAGTGCAAGAGAGGAAGACACGGTATACTATGGATTGACACGGTAGCAGCGGTAATGGGGGTAGGAGTGTTGGAGTCAGTGAGACTGGCTCAGGATGGAGCAGAGCTTGGAGCTATTGTGCACAGGGCCACTATGAATCACAGACGACTAGATGGCACATAACAACAACAATAACACATAGAATCTTCACTTTTGATTTATGAAGCATTCCTTACTTTCACTTTTTCTAAAGGCAGATATTTACTAATTCAATAACACATTTTTTTGAAGGAATTAAAACAATCTCTTGTGATTGTTAGTTGCCAACAAGTTCATTTGATTACAGTGACCTCGCAGGAGAGATGAGAAGTATTCCCTAGGGCTGTGAACGCTGCATATAGACGTAATTACCACACCTTTCTCCTGCTGAGCAGATGGTGGGTTTAAATGGTGGGTTCAGTCTTTCAGTTGGCAACTGAGCACTTAACCTCTGTGCAGTTCCTTAAAAAAGCCTCCCAAACCCAATGCTGTCAAGTGGATTCTGTGACCTCCCACTGGATTTTGGATGCTGTAAATCTTCATGGGGAGAGACTATGCATCTTTCTCCTGAGGACAGCTGGTGAATCTGAACCACCAGCCTTTTGGTTAGCAGCCCAACACTTAATGCACTAAATCATCAGGGCTCTTTCTCACTGGATCTAAAGCAAACCCAAACCACTGCCGTCAGTTGATTCCCACTCACAGCAAGGCTCCAGTGTGATTCCAATGCTGCAAGTCTTCGTGGGAGGAGACTACCCATCTTTTCTGTCAGAGAGGCTGGTGGGTTTGAACCAGGGAGCCTTTTAGCAGTGCAGCAAGTAATGCTACAACATCGGAGCTCCTTCCCATGGCTCCTCAGGATCATAACATGCTGGGAACTCAGAGGCTATTTAAAACCCCCCCAAAACATTCTTTTCCCTGGGGATTGTGTCTACTCATTGGTTCATGATTTTATTTCTTTTTCTTGTGATTTATGTGAATATTTACAGAGCAAATTTGTCTTCCATTCAACATTTCTATATATTGTGTTTACTAACACTGATTACACGATCACGCTACACTGTAGCAGTGATCTTCTCACTTCTCCCTTCTCCCTAAGCTTCCCTTTGCCACCCATCCTCCTTTCCTATCCTCTTGACTTCTTAGCCTTCACCCCTGCACAAACACAGCCCTTTGATCTTGTACGGTTGATTGTTCTGAGAAGTCAGTTCTCTCATCACCCTCCAGATTTTACATTTATTCTATCTAAGCAACAGGATAATACCCACACTCATACAAGGAAGTCCAGTTAAAACCACTTTCATTCAGATATATGCATCAATAACCAGAGCCAAAGAGGAGAAAAGAGAGGATTTTGAGGTTGGTAATCGATAGAACATGCAACCAAGATGCATTAATAATAATGGATGACTGGAATGCAAAAGTTGGGAACAGGAAAGAAGGACCATAGTTGGAAATCATAAACTTGGTAACAGAAATGAGTCTGGAGATAGAATGATAGAATTATGTACAGTGATTTATTCACTGAAACTACCTTTTATAAAAAACATAAATGGCGATTATCCACATGGACTTCACCTGATGGTACACACAGGAATCAGACTGACTCTATCAGTGGAAAGAATCACTGAAGAAACTCACTATCAACTACAAAAACCAAATGAGGAGCTGACTGTGAAACAGGCAATCAACTACACATATACAAGTTCAAATTAAAGCTAAAGAAAATGAAATCAAATCTTCAAGAACCAAAATTCAACCTTGAGTCTATGCCATTTAAAAACCACCTCAGGAACAGGTTTGAGGCCTTCAACACTAAAGAATGAAGATGAGATGAGCTTTAGGAGGATATTAAGAGTATCATTTATGAAGAAAGCAAGAGGTCATTGCAAAGGAGGAGACAGAAGGAGAGACAGAGGTGGATGTCAGTAGAGAGACTGAATATGCCACTAGAGTGCCAAGAAGCCAAAGCAAAGGGGCGGAATCAGAAAGTGAAGGAGCTGAACAGAAGATTACAAAGGGCCGCTCGCGAAGACAAAGCAAAGTAGTATAATGAAACGTGCAAAGAGTTGGAGTCAGAGAACGAAAAGGCCTAACTTTGCTCTGCATTTTTTTAAATTTTCCTCTCTTTTATTCTGAGTTATTTAGAAAGTTTGAACACATTGTTTTTCACAAAAGATTCTTCCCATTTCCTTCACCCCACCCACCAACTCTATGATTAACACCCTACCACCCCACTCATCCTCAGCCCTCTGTTTCCACCCATCCCTTTCCCCTCCCCCACCTTGGATCCTCATACTCATTCTACAATAATGGTTTTATATAATATTTGTCTTAGTAGGACTGAGTTAGTTTACTCAGCATAATGCTGTGTAGTATTCCATTGTGTGAATGTACCACAACTTCTCAATCCATTTGTTTGTGGTTGGACATCTGGGCTGTTTCCATGTTCTTGCGATGGTGAATAATGGTGCTGTTTCCATTTGAGCCTCAGCTCTCATTTTCTTGAGGTATATTCCAAGCAATGGAATAGCTCGGTCATATGGAATTTCTATGTTCAGCTTTTTGAGGAAGTGCCAAACTGCCGTACAGAGCTGTTGTACCATTGTACAATCCCGCCAAAAATGTAAGAGTTCCTGTCTCACCATATCCTCTCCAACATTTAATACTTGCTGTACTGTTTCTGCATTTCTTTAAGCTAAAAGAACTGAAGAACAAATTCGAGCCTCAAGTTGCAATACTTAAGGATTCTATGGACAGAATACTGAATGATCCAGGAAGCATTAAAAGAAGATAGAAGGAGGACACTGAGATGCTGTACCAAAAAGAACCGGCTGATAAAGAAGAATTTAATGAAACAACATATGATCAAAAGGCAATGGTGATGAAGTGAGGAAGCTCAAGCTGATCTGAAGGAGTTGGCAAAGAATAAAGCTCCAGGAATCAATAGAATATCAACTGGAATATTTCAAAAAACAGATGCTGCCCTGGATGTACTCATCAAATTGTGCCAAGAAGTCTGGAAGACCTGGACAACTGACTGAAAGATATCCATATTTATTCCCATCCCCCCAAAAAAGGGAATTCAACACAGTGTGGAAATCATTGAACAGTATCATTGATATCATACAAGCAAAATCCTGCTTAAGATTATTTAAAAAAAAAAAAAAAGACTGGGATAGTACATCGACAGAGAACTACCAGAAATACAGACTAGGTTTAGAAGAGGCCGTGGCATCAGAGACATTATCACCAACATCAGATGAATCTTGGCTGAAAGCAGAAAGTATCAGAGGAATATCTATCTCTGTTCTATTGATGATGTAAAGGCATTTGACTGTGTAGATCACAACAAATTGTGGCTAACCTTGAGGAGAAAGGGACACTTGAAACTGCTCATATGAAACCTATTCTTGGACCAGGAAGCAGTTGTCCGAACAGAGCAAGGAAACAACACATGGTTCAAAATCATGAAATGAGTGTGTCATGGATGCATTCTATCTCCATAGCTTTTCAATCTATATGCAGAACAGATGATTCAGGAGGTTGGACTTTATGAGGAGGAATATGGAATCAGGATTGGAGGAGAACCCATCAATGGCTCTGATATGCAGATGACACAACCTTGTTTGCTGAAACTGAGGAGGGCCTGAAACATTGGCTGCAGAAAGTGAAGGACTGCAATCTTCAGTATGGATTGAAGCTCAACATCAAGAAAATAAAGATTCTCACCACTGGGCGAATCAGTAGGAAAATGATAGATAGAGAAGATTGAGGTTAACAATTTCCCCTTGCTCAGCTCCACAATCAACACTCTTGGGACCAGCAGCCAAGAAATCAAAAGACAATTGCTCTGATGAAGGCTGCTGTCAGGAACATTGCAAAGTGCTGAAGAGCAACAGTATTAGTCTAGAGACTGATATTGCATTGTATGTAGGATTCAGCCCATGGTTTTTGCAATTACTCGCTATGCATCAGAAAGCTGGATAATGACCCAAGATGACAGAAGAATTGATGCCTTTGGATTGTGGTACTGGAGAAGAGTATTGAACATACCATGGACTGCAAAGAGAGCAAACAAGTTTATCCTGGAGAAAGTAAAACCAGGCTGCTTCTTGGAGGCAAAAATTTTGAAGCTGTCTCACATAATTCGGGTATGTGATCCAAGAGAGACCAGCCCCTGCAGAAGGTCATCATGCTAAGGTCAGTGCAGGAGAGGAAGACCTCAGATGAGATGGATTGACACAGGGATAATGGAGGTAGCTGTGTTTGAAACAGTGAGACTGGCTCATGGTGGAGCAGAGTTAAGGGTTATTGTACACAGGGTCCCTAGCTAGAAGTTGCAGATGACTCGGTGGCACATAACAACAGCACAGGTATCAATGGGAAGACCATGAAGATGCTGTAGGACAGGGCAAGGCTCCAATCTGTTGTTCACAAGGCTGCCGTAAGTCACAACTGACGTCACCCAACAACAACAACAACAACAACAACAACGTAGCCTAATCTCCAGATCTGACTCAATCTCTGAGCTACACATTTCTTACTTCTGGATATTTCTAACAAAATTTTGTCGGAACAAAACAAAAAAAAAGCAACTCTTCTGCTGGCTCAGGAGAGAAACCTAAGCAATTCTTGATTCCTATTTTCTCTCTCTGATTCTATCAGCATCATACTCACCTCCTCTCATTTCTCTGTCTCCCATACTGTCCCCTGAGTCCAGGCATGCCACTCCACTGCCTGTCCACTCTCCTCCCCACCCACCCCCCCGCAGCTCCCCCTCTTGCCAGCTATCCTCCCATCATAAAAGGATATCCAATCAGATCACTCCATCACTTCCAGGGCTTTAGGCAGCTCTGAAGACGGGGTTCACAAGGACCTGAACTGGCCTGTCTCACTCTCCGGGCCTCATTCTCTACAATCTTGGCCCTTTCAGGAAACAGAACTCAGGCCACATGGATCAAATGAAGAGATTTCCATTACTTATTCTGTAACTCCTTACAAAGGTGGGGGCAAGGTTGAGGAAATAAAGCATGGTTGTTCTATGTGCTGCCAAGTGAGTCTGAGTCGGTCTATACCAGCCCCTCCATGGAGTTTTCAGAGGAAGTAAATCATAGGAGAGGAGACTGTCCATCCTTCTCACACAGAGCAGCTGGCTGATTCAAATCATGTGTCTTTTGGATTGGAGCCATTTCTTACCCCTAGGCTACCAGGACTTCCCAAAACTAACAACAAGGGGCAATCATTACCGCTACCATTCACACCTAGGGCTATAAGGACAGGCCAGGAAAGTGGAGACAAAGAAAGCACCTGGTTGGGGGGAAAGGGGGGAGAAGAGAAGAACTACTCTGACCTCTCTCACTCAGATCTCTGCTTAGCACTTCCCTTTAGCTGAGCTCAGAAACCTGAGGTCCAGTAACCCTGGATAATTAGTTCAGTGTGATATGGGTACCAGGGAGGATTATCTCCCCAGACTCAGAACAAATGAAAGCATGACAATAAAAAGACCTGGGGGTGGGGCTCAGGGGTGAAGGGGGTAATAATCAACCTCCTTCCCAATCTCATTCTTACACTGTCTAGCTTCACACCTGGCAAGCTCTTCTTCTTTTTAGTTCCTCTTTTTTTTTTTCAAATGTTATACTGGTTTACTTACAAAGTTCATATACATTGTTTTTCAAACTGGATCTTTCCTATTTCCTTTACCCATCCCTCCCTCCACTTCAAACAAATTGTGTGATCCTATGATTGCCATGGGAAAGTCTGCTGTTAGGGATCTCTCCAAAGTACTGAAGAGCAATGATGTCTCTCTGGAGACTAAGGTGTGTCTGATACAGGCCATGGTCTTTGTCATCACTTGTTACGCATCAGAGAGTTGGACAATGACAAAGGAGAATAGAAGGAGAATTGATGCCTTTAAACTGTGGTGCTGGAGAAGAGTATTGAGAGTACCATGGACTGCTAGGAAAACAAAAAGATTTATCTTAGAAAGGGTTAAACTGGGTGGCTCCTTGGAGGCAAGGATTCTGAGCCTCCGTCTAACATACTTTGGACATGTTGTAAGGAGAGACTGGTCCTTGGAGAAGGACATCATGCTTGGTAGGGTGGAGGTTCAGTGCAGGAGGGGAAGGCCCTCCAGGAGGTGGATTGATTCAGTGACTGGGGTAATTGGGATGGGTGTGTCAGAGACAGTGTGATTGGCACAGGACAGAGCAGAGTTTAACGCTGTTGTACATAGGGTCGCTATGAGTCGCTTGCGACTCGATGGCACATAACAACAACAACTCCTTGGATTCTCGTACTCACTCTACAATAATGGTTTTATATTGTATTTGTCCTTATGAGACTGAGTTAGTTCACTCAGCATAATGCTCTCCAGTCCCACCCATGTTAGGTAGTAATTTACAAAACCACTGTTCCTAAGTGCTGCGTAGCATTCCATTGTGTGATGGCATGCTCTTCCCACAAGAGTTTGTACTGTCTTTTTCCTTCTGTGTGTACCCTTTTCCTTACACTCCTCATAGTTTTCCTTTAGCCTTCTTCAGGTTGGAACCTAAATAGCGTTATTTTTGGAGGACTAGTCTTTAGGGAGTTTCACTGCTCACCCCAAAGTTCAAATCCACCAGCTACTCCAGAGAGATGGGATAGCTCCTCCTGTGTGACTGACAGCCTCCGAAAACATGCTAGAGGGTGAGTGGTGAGTTCCTTCCCACTGGATGTCGGAGTGTTTGTGTTGTTAGTGCTTTGTTTGTTTGTTTTTAAGTAGATAGCACTCTTGTTAGCCTTTGGTCAGTTTCCTTCTAAGTACTTAGCACAATTTCTAAGTATTTTATTCTTGCGTTTTAGTCTGTCTTCTCCTCCAGAATATGAGGGCAGGGGCACAAGGGCAATCTGTCTAGCAAATGCCTGCCATACAGTAGGTCATCAATAAAAAAACAAATGAATGAAGGCTGGCCACATTATATAGCAGAAACATATGGCTGTGTCTAGAGACAACAGATTTCTAGAAACATCTGCATGAATTCTAAACTGAGACAGCAATTAAGGAAATGTGCTTAATCTTTATCTCTCTATATGGCATTAGTTTAGAAAAAACCCTGAAGTCTGCACTGATAGATGCTCCATCCCTTGTTCACTTAAAAAGAGAATGCCTATTATGGCATCAGTGGTTTAAAAGAGAATAATTGGATCATTTAAAAGCAAAGTTTATGTTCATTTCTCTCACTGCTGTTTCTATAGCAATAGCATAAAATCACCTGCTTTGGTCTGTGATGCTCTTGGTAGCAGCATATTAGTCATTTCGACACTGCTCCTTCTAATTGAAAAAAGGGAACAAGAGGACTGGTCGTAGCTTTCAATACAGGAACATCTGGTTGCTGATAGCAGTTTTGAGATGTGATATGATGGCCTCTGCAAAGTACAATCTACAGTAGGGACAACACTCCCCCGTGACTGGGTATTTAAAGATCTAAGTCTTCCTCTTGCATCCTCTGGAAGAAGAGCATCAGTTGGTCCTAGATCTCAGAGCATTTTAACTTTCACTGTGAGTGACAAAAGCCCATTCGTTTTAGCATCTTAGGATCAAAGGAGTTAACACAGAGGAAAATTAATGTTGATAACTGACAACAAAGTGAATTAAATACCTTAAGAGTTGAAGTAATGGAAGGTAGAGAAACAGCAGAGGAGGAGTAAGTAGCAATGGAGGATGAGCTCGGGTAGCTTAATGGTAAGGAGTGATGCTGCCCATCTGAAGGCCCATGTTTCAAACCCACACTAGCTGCTCTGGGGGAGAAAGATGAGCAATCTCTTCCAGGGCGATTTACTGCCTCTGAAAACTTGCCAGAGGGGCAGCTAAGGGTTGGTTCCAACTCGACGGGATACAACAACAACAGCAGCAAAGAGCGGATGAGAGAGAATGCTGTAAGGACACTAGGCCACTGTTAGCAGGGCTGATAATATTACATCATTCTTGGTGGAACAGAAAGAACAGCAGCATCAAGTCAGGATAGCTGTACATAAAATTAGAACCATTACTGCTGTTCTGAAAGTAACCGGGCAAGCATAGCCCATGCAGGTAGGTGCACTTGCTTTTGAATCCTGGCTCCGTCAAGAGCAAGTAATTTTCAGAGCCTCAACTTCTTCCCCTATGAACAGGGACAACACCTAACTTGCAGGGCTACTGTGAAAGCTGACTAGCTTTGTAGCACCTAATGCATCTGACTACTAACCAAAATTTCACTGGTGAAACCCCCAAGCTGCCCCACACCAGAACGACTCCTATAAAGATTTACAGCCTTGGAAAGTCAGTGGGGCACAGCTCCACGTCTGAAACGGCTGGATGCCAACAAGACCTCAACCAACACTGTGGCTGCTCTTCATTTGTTTAATAGTAGAATGTCACTAAAAGGACTCAAAGATTTCTTTCTCAGCCAAGAACTCTCATTTAAATGTGTGAACGAAGGGAGAAAGAACAGTGGAAGCAGATGTTTTCTGCTCACAACCTAATCAGGAAACACTGAGTAACCTGCAGAAGAAGCCCCCAGTGATTTTAGCTAACACGGAGGCCTGCTGGGACTGCAGCCACGAAGCTACACTGGGCTTGTGTCCGCCATCTTTGAGAGGCAAACGTTGAACTCAGCAGTTATCCTGTGTCTCAAAAAAGAAAATGCTCCTTAGAAAGAAATATTTATTTAGGGCTTACAATATAGTAAGACTCTGGGGGAACAGAAATTACGGACATAGTCTGTTCCCTAGTAAAAATTTCTAGTTGCTGAGAGATATTTGAAGTAAAACAGTTAAGTGCTTGACTACCAACTTAAAGGTCAACAGTTCTGACCTACTCAATGGCTCCTAGGAAGAAAGCCTTTGTGACTGGCTTCCAAAAGTCCACAGCCTTGTAAACCCCATGGAGCAATTGGACTCTGCACGCACAGGTAACGTGAATGGTAACTAACAACAACAAAGATAGAAAAGGGAAGTGGAATGAAAGGAAGGGGAATTGAAAAGGAGCAGAGAGAGTACGAAACAAGCCCATTGTTAAGGAGCAGCTGCCTCACGCTTCCAGGTTTGCCTCGCCCCAACTCTACCACAGTGCCAGGCAGCTCGTTACTAGTTCAAGAATGCAGAGAACCTCATAGAGGGTGAGGCGGTTGGTACAAGAAAAGGACTCAAGCCTTTTATCAAAGCACAATTTTGTCTGGAGAAACTTAGTTGCCTCCTCTCTCATGAACTAGGTGGGGAAAGCCATGTGGTGGGTTCCTCTTTAAAATTAATGGAACCCAAGAGGAAAAGGTGCAAAGACAGACTAGAGTGCACCACATATGCACAGCTCTTTAAAATACTGAACAGGAGGCCATTTTTTCAAGGTCCTTGTATCTACTTTCCTACCTTTCAACTTCTTAATGTCGTTATGTCCCATTCTGACTCCCCCACTACCATGTATTCCAATGTCTTCTAACCTTCATATTTACCTTTATTAACTAAGTGAGCTCTGGTAGCCTACTGGCAAGAAGCTGCGCTGCAATCCCAAAGGCTTGCGGTTTGAGGCCACCAAGTGCTCCACAGGAGAAGGATGCACAATCTCCTTCTGTGCAATTAACTTCCTCTGAAAACCCTCCAGAGAGTCAGCTATGGGTCAGTTCTGACTCGACCATACACAACAACAACAAGAAGCAGCCAAAGCTTTCTCCCTCTTGCTATTTTCTCAGGCTATTTTCTTAACTAAAAGCAATCTAGTTGTCTCAGTTCATATTGTTTGAAAAATTTTAATCCAGAAAACGTGTTGTTAATGGAAATAAAACAATATGGAGGAAATACTTCTGGAATATTTCCAAGTACTATACTGAAGCATTGCTCAAAAATCAATGTGCACATAAGAAACACCAGGAGAGTTATTAAATATTTAGACTTCTAGACTCTACCCGTGGAAGGAGGAGTGGCATCCACTTCCATAACAGCTTGCCTCCGGAAACCCTATGAACTTGGAGAGAGGATGAAAGGCACCCAAGCGTCAAGGACTCTCCTTCATAGGGTCGCTATGAGTCGCCTGTGACTCGACGGCACTTAACAACAACAACAACAACAACAACAGACTCTACCCAGTCTCTGAAGACTGGGGATTTAGGAATGGATCAAGAATTTGCAGCCAAAAAAAAAAAATTACCCAAAAGTATTCCGTTCTAAACTCTTTAGGAAGAGGATTGCCAATCTCCTCTCATGTGATTTACTGCCTCTGTAAACCCACTGGGTGGGGGTCAGCTACGGGTCAATTCTGACTCCATGGCATACAAAAACAACAATTCTTCCTTCAGCAATTATCTTGGTATCTCATATTTTGCATTCATGATAACAAACCACAAAACTTCACAGAGTCAAGGACAGTGATACTTCATTTCACATATTTTGGGCATGTAGTCAGAAGGGGCTAGTCCTTGGGAAAAAAGATCTCATGTTGACAAAGGCCGAGGGTCAGTGTAAAATGGTGCAACCACTATGGAAGGCAGTATGGTGCCTTCTCAAAAAGTTGGAAATAGAAATACCATATGACCCAGCAATTCCACTACTGGGAATATACCCTAAAGAAATCAGAAATGCCACCCAAACAGATATACGCACACCTATGTTTACTGCTGCGCTGTTCACAATAGCAAAGAGTTGGAAGCAACCCAAGTACCCATAAATGAATGGATAGAAAAGCTGTGATATAGTCACACAATGGAATACTATGCCTCACTGAAAAACAAGGAACTCATAAAACATTATACAAAATGTCCCTGGAGGACATTATGCTGAGTGAAATATTTCAGTCACAAAAGGACAAATCTGAATAATGCCACTGTTATAAAACAGAACTGAGATGGGTGTTGGGGGAAAAAAACTAAGAAAAGAGGGGATAAATAATATATACTGCATTGAAACAGATGAGGGAAAGAACTGTTTAAAAGGAATATATGAATATGTATTATTTGCATGACAATAGTCCAGAATAAGAGCTGCATAGCAAAGTGGAGGGGGTGGGGTTGGAGGGGTCGAGAGGAAATTGTGCAACAATGAAAGAATTGTTTTTCAGAGAAAAGTGAACTAGGGGGTGGGTAGGAAGCAAAATGTGCAACAATGAATGAATGGAAATCCAAGTTCTCTATAAACTTTCAGTAAAATCTCAATTAAAATTTAAAAAGTTTTTAAAAATAGGTAGAGGATCAGTGAAAGAAGAGAAGACACGACAGATTGACCCAGTGAGTGTAATAATGGGCTCAAGCATGCTGTAGATGGTAAGAACGATGTCAGATAGGACAAGGCTCTCATCTATTTTTCACATGGTTGCTATGAGTCAATGTCCACTTGATGGCACCAAACAACTACCCAACTCCTTTGCTCATTAATGACATATATCTGGTAGCGACAAACGCCAAACTTTGAGGCATGAGTAATATTGGCTGTAATGGATAAGACAATGTGTCGGCTGAAAAACAAAGAACTTATGAACTATTATACAAAATGAGTGACCCTGGAGGACATTATGCTGGGTGAAAGATCTCAGTCACAAAAAGACAAATACTGTATAATGCCACTGTTATAAAATAGGACTAACAGGGGGATTGGGAAGAAACCAAGAAATGAGGGGATAAATAATGTACATGGCACTGAAATGGACAAGGGAGAAAACTGTTTAGAAGGAATATATGATTAGATATTATTGGTGTGACAAGAGTCCAGAATAAGAGCTGCATAGTAAATTGGTCTGGGGGGGACGACGACTGTATAACAATGAATTTTTTTCTAAAAAACCAACAAACTAGGGGGTAAAGGGGGAAGGAAGGAAACCGTGCAACAATGAATGAATGGAAATCCAAGTTTTTTTATAAACACAATAAAATTTCGATTAAAAAAAAGTGGGGTTTTTTTTTGCACGTTTTCATAGTAACTTTATTTGTATAGCCAAGAATATGGGTAAACACATTGTAGAACAATGATCACTAATAAAAAAGAATAAACTATTATTAATATTTACAGCACCATGAGTGTACCACAAAAAGTTTTGTTTTGTTTTTTTTTTAAGAAAAAGACTGTCGGCTTGGCTGGCCATGAGTCTCAGTGATTTGGCAGTCATGCAGTGATGTCCTATGACACTTACTGAGTTCAGTCACCCTCCATAATCTGGAACTACTAGGGCTTTGGAACTTAATCATGAATGAGAAGGAAATCTGCCATTTTAACGAATTTTAGTGTATAATTAATGACATTACATTTATACTACTGTGTAACCATCATCATCAGTTTCCCAAAGGTTTTATCAACTCAAGCAAATAAAATACTTTTTCAAATAGTAAGTATTTCCCCCATTCCCAGGTTCTGATAAGCACTAACAAACTTTTGTGTTTATGTACATGCATATTCTAAATATATACATATATGGACATACATATATATAAAACACTGGTTGTTATGTACTGTCAAGTTGGAACTGACTCATAGCTGACCCTCCAGTGGGTTTTCAGAGGCTGTCAATCACATGAGAGGAAACTGCTCATCTTCTACTGTGGAGCAGTTGGTAGAATCAAACCTTAAGCCTTTGGGTTGGCAGTGCAACACCTTACCCCTAAGCTATCAGAGTTCCCTTTGGGGATAGATAGATAGATAGATAGATAGATAGATAGATAGATAGATAGATAGATGATAGATAGATCTATCTTCATTTACTTTACTATTTCAAGGTTCACCTAAGTCATAGTATATGTTGTTGTTGTTGTTATGTGCCGTCGAGTTGCTTGTGACTCATAGCGACCCTATGTACAAGAGCCCTAAATGCTGCTCTATCCTGTGCCAACCTCACCATCTCTGACACACTCATTTTCACTACCCCATTCACAGAGTTGATCCATCTCATCGAGGGTCTTCCTCTCCTGCGCCATCCCTTCATTCTCCCAAACATGATGTCTCTCTCCAAGGACAAGCCCCTCCTTGCAACATGCCCAAAGTATGTCAGACGAAGCTTCAGAATCCTTGATATCAGAATTTTACTTCTCTTCTTGACTTAATAATATTCCACTGTATGGTTATATTACATATTTTATCCATTTACCTACTGTTGGACCCTTGAATTGTTTCTACCTTTTAGGCTCTTTTGAATAACACTGCAAGGAACACTGGTGTAGACATATCTGCTTGAGTTTTTATATTCAAGTGTTCTGAATATACATCTAGGTATAAAATTGCCGGGTCATAGAGTGATTCTATGTTTATTTTTTTGAGGAACTACTCATTTATTTTCCATAGTATTCACAGCTTTAAATAAGCTGCTGAGCTTATTCTAATGCAGGTGGTGCTTCCGCCATAATTTGAGAAATAGAATGCAATTCACAGAAAAAGTACCCTTCTGGGTTTTAGTTCAGGATTTCCTGCCTCCTCTTGGCTGACTCAGAAATATCAGCCAGTTCTCGGCTCTGAAGTCATTCTTCTTATGAAGCTGCCAAGCCTAATCTTACCTGGTTCCTTTATTGTGGTGGTGGGAAGGTTATGATTCACTAGACACTTTTAACTTCAGGGCTACGCTCTCTAAGTTACTATTCGGAAAGATCTCAGGAAGAACGGGATATGATCTGCCATACAAGGAGAATTATAAAAGCTATCTTTCAAGTTAAGGAGGAAACATAATGTGAAAGTTAAGAGAACTGCCTGAGGGGGAGAAACCATGGCACACTCACTTTTTAGGGTTCCTTTTTCAGTTTTCCTCTTTGGGATTAAGAATATAAATAAGTTCTACGTTGAAGAAATGCTATGTGCCTTAAATGCTTTTTTTGGCACAGGATAAATAAGGCATTTATGTAATTCATAAATTAACTGTATTTTTTTATATTCTAGAATGTGAGGTTACAACAAAGTATTCTCACAGTGCACAAGCCACAAGCATAGTATAAAGTCCTGAGAAATGAGCCACCTCTGTTCATCCAGCACTACACAAAAAAGAGGACAGCTCTCAATTTGAGACGAATGGAAATTTAGGTTCTAACTCTAAAGTACACTGATCTCACCATAAGCAATAATGCAAATTTTCAACACTTCAGATACCTGTCAAAAAATTCTGCTACTGAATCTAAGTACTTACCAAAGACTTGCTTGAGATGTCTGATTCTCTGAACCACAGAAACTAGTTCTCTAAAGAAATGCTTCATAAACTTGATATTTAATGTTTGCCCTCAATTTTTTTCCCCCTCTCTTTCTTTCTCCTGAACAATCAATATCTGAAAAATCGATTTGGAGACAACTTTATGGGGTTCCCCCCCCCCGAATCATATCATGGATGGCAAATAGGTTTCATCCAAATTCCAATGTCACATGATTGGTAGTGACAGTCTGGCATCACTGTTGAAAAGGGATGCAAGGTTGCCATGATCGATTAGCAATGTCTGCCATGGGCATGGCATGGAAATGTGGGGCCTCTGTAATTGATTTACCCGGGCTACTGTTAGCAGAATGAAAGCATGACATACTGGGCAGCCTGCTGCATCTTTTAAAGGGAGCGGCTAAATGTATATAAACCCTTCTTAAATCCAGTGCCACAGTCCTCAGTCCTCTCCTCACCCAGCCTTTCTGGACATTAACCCTGGATCTGAGATGAACACTCACAACAAAGTAGCCCTTCAAATTGAAAATAAGGTTGCCCTAAAAACAACTGAAATCAGCTCACAGCAAATGAGATGTTTCTCAAATCAAGATAAAATAAAACTAGGGCAAGAAAATTTAGATAATATGGGGGAAGAAACCCTTCAGGCTGATTAGTGGCATTATGAATATGTAGATGAAAGAAAATCTAAAGAGAAAAAGGGCAGCCAGAGGAGTGGTGGGGGAAACATCTGAAGAAAAATGTTCTGACCACATGCCATTACGGTAATGAGGGTGCTTCAGACAGCTCAGAATGATTTATCAGTTTGTTCTAAGGAATCAGTTTCTTTACCAGCATCATTTTAGTGACATTAAGTTGTTGAAGTAGCCATCTGTAAACCATACCGCAACGGGGTGGGTTAAATGGACCAATCTGGTATATCTACTAAAATAGCCACACCTGTTACATGGAACTGCTCAGAGTAGCCCTGCCAATCATAAGTCTAGTTGGTTGGTTGTTGTTGTTATGTACCCTATATACAACAGCCCTGAAACCTGCTCTATCCTGAGCCAACTTTACTGTCTCTGACACACCTACTCTAATTACCCCAGTCACTCATTGATGGTCTCCCTCTCTTTCTGCATCCCTCTACCTTTCCTAGTATGATGAACTTCTCCAAGGACCAGTCCCTCATTGAAACATGCCCAAAGTATGTCATACAAAGCCTCAGAATCCTTGACTCCAAGGAGCAGCCTGGCTTCACCCTCTCTAGGACAAAACTGTTTTTTCTCCTAGCAGTCCATGGCATATTTAATTCTCTTCTCCAGCACCACAGCTCAAAGGCCTCAATTCTCCTATCATCCCTAATCATTGTACAGCTCTCTGAAGCATAACAAGCAATTGCAGAGACTTTGGCCTAGGTGCACCTTAGCCAGTTAGTCTTTTCATTGTTGTTGTTCTTTTTGCCATTGTAATTTTACAGGTTACTTAAACCAGAAGGACTGTTGTTGTGGTGAGTCAGAACCCACCCATAAGTGACTTTCTGGCAGGTTTTCAGGAGTAGACTGCTCATCTTTCTTTCTTGGAGCAACTGCTAAGTAGCACAACTCTTTACCAGTAAGCCACCTTAGTGGTAAGGCGCTGTGCTACAATCCCAAAGGCACATGGTTCAAATTCACCATCTACTCTGCAGGTAAAGGATGGACAATTTCCTCCCATGTGTTTACTTCCTCTGAAAACCACTGGAGGGTCAATTATGAGTCGGTTCTGTTTCAAGGGTACACAACAACAAAAACAACCAGTGAGTGCATGATTTATTTTTTCCCAATTTAACAGAGAAAATAGATTTTGTTTTAAAGTGCAAAAGTTGGATATAATTTATACAACAGTCTTGAAACTATTAAATTCTTTTCTATTGGAAATATTTAAATAACAAAATCAGAGCAAAACACCATAAAATGTGAGCATCAGAGCAAAATGTTTATTTTTATTCTATTAGAAATTTTGCTTATTTGAAATATCTAATACTTTATAATCTAAGTTTAATAGCAATAACCACAACACTGAATAGAAGTTAGACTCAAACAGAAGTTAATTGCTTGTTAATCAAGAATGGTAATAACAAGAAACACAGGGCTTTACTTTGTGTTAAGCACTCTTTTAAGTGTTTTTCCTGTATGATTGTTTAATATTAAAAAATAAACCTTAAGTCTATTACTATTCCCCCTTCACAGAATAAAGAAGCTGAGGCAGAGAGACAAAAGGTAACTTGCTAGGTGGATCAGAGACCTGGGAGTAAAGCCCAAAACCACCATGTTCACAAGAGACAAACTAGGATCAAATTTAGAAGCGCTAGTCCAAGGTATAAAGAGATTGCCAAATACAACCAGAAATGTACAATCTAAAGAGGATAAAATTGATGCAGGGAACCTTCTAAAGAGTAAATCCCTGTGCACATCAAAAACTTTTTCCTACAGGGTGAAAAGAAAACCTATAGACTGGGAACAAACATCTCGTACGTAATACCATCTCAGACAAGAGTCTTATAACAAAAGTTTACAGAATACTCTGGCCTCCACAAGAAAAATACTGAAAACCCAATTAAATATGGGCAAAAGACATGGAAAGAATTTTCACAGAGGAAGCTATTCGAATGGCAAACAGACACCTGAAGAAATGTTCCAAATCACTGGCAATAAGAGATGCAAATCAAAACCACAATGAGGTACCACCTCACTCCAGTAACAGTGGCAAAGTTTAACAGGGCAGCAAGTAATAGATGTTGGAGAGAATGTGGTGAGAAAGGAACTCTTCTACATTGTTGGTAGGATTGTAAAATGGTGCAACCATTCTGGAAGGCAGTTTGGCACTTCCTCAAAAAGCTGAACATGGAAATTCCATATGATCCAGCTATTCCACTACTTGGAACATAACCCTGAGAATATGAGAACTGAGGCACAAACTGAGATTTGTTCACCAATGTTCACAGTAGTATTATTCACCATAGCAACAACATGGAAACAGCCCAAATTTCCAACCACAAATGAATGGATAGAGAAATTATGGTACATTCACACAATGGAATACTATGCAGCACGCAGGAGCAATAACTTTGTAAATTTTTACCTAACTTGGGAGGGACCGGAGAGCATTATGCTGAGTGAACTAACTCAGTCCCACAAGGACAAATATTGTATAAAACCATTATGTAGAATTAGCATAAGGATCCAGAAGGGATGGGAGAGGCTGGAAGCAGAGGAATGTGGATATGCAGGGGGAGGGGAGATTAATCATTGGGTTGTATAATTTGATGGATAGGGGTGAGGGAACTTGAAAGAATTTGTTTTAATTTGTTTAAATTTTGTAAATATACTGGGTGGGGGAGGGAGGAGAGTAACTTGCAGGGCATCACTTTGAGTAAGTTTTAAAACCAGGACTCAGGCAATCTAGTTCTAGCATTTGCTCCCTAAGCCATTATGATACAGACTTTGCTCAACATCAACACAGCAATTCCAACAAGTGCACAAGTAAAATAGGATTTTTTAAAAGGGAGTGGGCTTCTTCTGAGCTTCTCAACTACATCTCACCGTTCCTTTGGCTCACCACTAGGCTGAAGGGCAGAAAGAAAACGGCCAAGTATGGCGGGGGAAGAATTCAGGTGGCAGAGCAGATGCCATTTCTGCCTGCATATTCTAATCAAGAGTCTTCTCCACCTATTCAACTACAGCCTTCTGAAATACCGGAAATGAACTTCTCCTGCAATAAAACATGGTCATTCGTTATGCTGAGTGAAATATCCCAGTCACAAAAGGACAAATATTGCATGGTGCCACTGTTGTAGAATGGGACTGACCTCGGGGTTGGGAGAGACTAAGATGGGTTCAATAATGTATACTGCACTGGAATAGAGGAGGGAGAAGACTGTTTAAAAGAGATATGTGACTAGGTATTTCTGTCATGACAGGAGTCTAGAGCGAAGGCTACATGGTGGAGTGGACCTGGGGAGGGTTTGTAAAACAATGAAAGAATCTTTTACTTTTCCAAGAGAGTAGTATTCTGGGGTGGGGGGGGAGCCTTGGGAGGGGACAAATCTACAACAATGAATGAATGGAAACCCAAAGCCTCTGTAAATTTTCACTGAAATTAATAACAAATTTAAATT
>NW_006399863.1:1839440-1866735 GCF_000299155.1 Elephantulus edwardii | reverse complement strand
AAAAAACCACATTGTCATTGATGTCGCATTTTTTCAATTTATGGTGCAAACATTTTTGCAAACAGTGCTTTTCCAACCATGGACTAACTCAGTAACAGGATGCAGCTTCTGAATTCATTGCTGATGACTTTTATGAGAGGGTTTAGGAAAAGTGTTAACCTGGGCACTAATGACCCAGCAAACAGTGTCAGATTGCCAAATGATTTACTAATCTGCAGGAAACAATTCCATGTGTTCTGTCTGTCTGTCTCTCTCCCCCCCCACCCCCTTTCTTAAAAACATCAACAGTCTGGCTGGAGTCTGTCACTCACCCAACCTTCCTACATCATCAAAGCATCTCTTCATATTTTCAACCCATGATAGGGACAGAGCACCCAGTAAGTAAGGTAAGAAGCTTTGGTCACTTGTGCTTCTTTGATAACCTTCAAGAACAGTTTCGCCTGTTTTTATGCACCAGTCTTAATGAGACCAAGCCCCGCCAAGGTCACACTTTCACTCCCAATCAATAAGGAAGCCCCACTAAGCCCACGCCTACCTTCTGGCCCAGGCCATCATCAACCACCCACTGACATTAACAGACTGAAAATGCAGGGTGCAAACTCATGGCACTTTAAAGATAGATGGAGTCTAACAGCACGGAAAGAGATGCCAAATCATTTTCAACTTTAAAGAGGCCGGCCTTGCAAGATTTAATTAGCTTACAGTTGAGAAGTAATTTGAAGCTCAAATTATAGTTATTTAGACACTCTTGAATTACTCATCATTTCACTTTATAAAACTACAATAAGGAGTAGATGTACAAGGGCAAAACTGATCAGAATTTAAAAAAAAAATTTCTTTATAGAGAGGCAATGAAAGGAGTGAATAGAAAAACAACTTGGCAGCCAGGTGGCCTTGGGTTAGGGGTCCACAGGTGGGACAGGAAGCATATTACGTATCTTCTATGAGCTTGTTTTCTAATCAGTACATTATCTCTTACCACGTGGAACTGTGAGAAGAGCTACATGGATTTTTAAAGTGGATGGTGTCCCTGATCAATAATGTTGGCTACTTTAACCCCTTCTTGGTCTCTGAATTCCATCAATCTCCAGAGCCTGGCTTTACTAACTCTGAAAACTTCCCTGAGAGTTCTGGTTTCTGAAATCTACCTCTCCTTCCTCCTCATCAAAGTCAATCATCACCGGCTTGTAGGACCACAATAGTGCCAACCTAACTCAGTGATTCTAGTTTTTCATATGTTTAGAAAACATATCCATTTCTATTGCCATCGTTATTAGGGGCTGTCGAGTTGAGTATGCCTCATAATGACCCTATGAACAAAAATATCCGAACCCTGTTATATCCTGTGCCATCCTCATATTTCCTGACACACAAGAGCCCACTGCAGCAATCACTGTGTCAATCCACCTGGTTGAGGGTCTTCCTCTCTTTTGCAAACCCTCCACCCTTCTCAGTATCTGGTCCCTTTCCAAGGAATAGCCTCTCCTAGCAACAGGTCCAAAGTATGTAAGGAGAAGCTTCATCATCCTAGCTTCCAAAGAGCACTTTGGCTGCACCCTCTCCAAGAGATAAATATTTGTTCTCTTGGCCATCCATGGGATGTTCAGTGCTCTTCTCCAACACAACAGCTCAAAGACATCTATTCTTCTGTCATCCTTATTCATTATCTAGCTGTCAGATGCATAGCAAGTGATCAGAAAGACTATGGCCTGAATCAGACACACCTTAGTCCTCAAACGAACATCCCTACTTGTCAATAATTTGGAAAGGTCCCTAATTGGAGATCTTCCCAGTGCAATGCATCTCCTTATTTCCTGACTGCTCAAACCAAGGGAGTTAAATATGTATCCAAGCAAGATGAAGCTCATTCTCCTGTCCATCGATCATAACACTGTCTATCAGTCCAGAGGTAAGAATCTTTGTTTTCCTGACATTGAGATGCAATCCATACTGAAGGCTGCATTCCTCCCTGATCATCTGCAACAAGTGCTTCAAGTCTTCCTCACTTTCAGCAAGCAAGGTTGCATAATTTGCATAACACAGGCTATTGATGAGTCTCCCTCAGATTCTGATGCCAGATTCCTCCTCATAGAGTCCTTCTCGGATAATCTGCTCAGCATACAGATTGAGTATGTATTGAGAGAGAATACAACCCTAGTGCACTTCCTTCCCCACTCTGTGTTTTCCTGCTCTGTTCACACAACAGCCTCCTGGTCCAGAAATAGGTTCTGCATAAGCACAATCGAGTGCTTTGGGATTTCCATTCTTCTCAATGTCAGCCACAACTTGTCATGATCCACACAGTCAAATGCCTTTGCATAGTCAATAAAGCACAAATAGACATTCTTCTGGTATTCCTTATTTTCAGCCAGGATCCATCTGACATCAGCATTGATATTCCTGGTGCCATGGGCTCTTCTAAATCCTGCTTGAACTTCTGGCAGTTCCTTATCTATAGACTGGTCCAGCCATTTTTTAACAATCTGCAGCAGTATTTTGCTTGCAGGCCTATGAGAGCGTAATACAACAGCCGTTTATTCTTTTGCAGTTTGGAGGCTAGAAGGTTGAATTCAGATGTTAACAGGGTGGTGGGCTCTCTGAAATCTCTTAAGGGAAGATCTCCCCTTGCCATTCCCAGTGTCTAAGAATCCCTAGCACTCTTTGATTTGTGGAGTCATAATGACAATCCAGACTCTATGTTCATGTTTGTCTTCTATTTCCAGTCTAGGTTCTGGTCTTTTCAGAAAGACACTAGACACACTGGGTTAAGGTCTATCCTACTTAAAAGCGATCTCATGGTAAGTCAGTACTTATGCAAAGATTCCATTTTCCATTTCCAAAAGGTCACATTCACAAGGACAAGGCATTAGGACTTAACCTGGTCTTTTGGAGAATACAAATGAAGCTATAACAGAAAGATAACCAGTAGATAAGGTACAAAGGAAATGAGTCTCTGTCCTACAGAGCAAAGTCCAAAATGTTCTGCTCTTTCTCCAGAGCATTGACCATCCTTTCTCCACTCATTTATTTTCCAGCCAGATCATATCCTACTCTTTGCATACTCCTTCTCTCATCCTAAAACACTCTTCTACGTTTTGTGAGTTTTTACTCATTCTTTAAGCAACAATCCCCTATTCAATCAAGACATCTAACTCCAGAAGGTTACATTTTATGAAAAGCTGATCCGGTTTCATCAGCTGGAATCACAAGGGAGGAGACTGTCCATCTTTCTCCCTAGAAACCACTGGTGGATTCGAACCATTGGAGATGCACAGCCTTTGAGTTAGTAGTTCAACTCACCAGACTATGCTCCCTGCATTTTACTAAAAGGCTCCTTTAAGAACATATATAAGCACATTAGCATTTCTCTCACTGTACTATATTTGCTCCATATTATTTTCTTTGATAAATTATATAATCTCTGATGAAAGAAATTCTATCTTCCTAATATTTGTCTCCCCAGGGCCCCAAATAGTCTCTTGCATCTTGTGTAGTACCTAGTCAGGAGACATTAAATCAGAGAATATGTTGTGATTGTTGGATATTATCAAGTCAGCTCCAACTTACAGTACCTTACAACAAAATGGAACACTGCCTGATCTTGCACTGTCCCCCAATCCCATTGCTGGGGTCACTGTTCCAATCTATACTTGTGAGGGTCTTCCCCTTTCTCCTTCTCATCTGTTAGCAAGCCTGGTATCCTTTCCAAGGGCCTACTCCTCCTGATAACATGAGCCAAGTATGTGAGGCAAACTCACCATTCTTGCTTCTAAGAGACAATCTGGCTGCAGTTATTCCAATCTATTTGCTTGTTATTTTGGCAGTTTATGGGGCATTTGTCATTCTATAACAACATCACATTCATAGGTATTAATTCTTTAGTCTTCCTTATTCACTGTCTACCTTTCACAGGCATATGAGGTGACTACAAACGCCATGGTTTGGTTTGGGTCAGGTGCACCCTAGTCTTTAGAACAAGTCTTTGCAGTAGGGTCTCAATGCCACACATTGTGGCATTTCTCAGCTGTGGCTTTCATGGACCTTGATTGTAGATCTAAGTAATATGAAATCTTTGACAACTTCAATCTTTTCTCTGTTCATCATGACGTTCAGTGGCATAGCTGTGAAGATTTTTGTTGCTTTTTAAAAAACACATAAAGCACTTTATTTTTATCTTTATCTGCAAACAAAATGGACGGTAATATAATTGTTGATTGCCACTGAGGATTTTACACCAGCACACATACATACACACACGTGTACACACCCCTTTGATCTAGAATGGACCCTGAACTTTTTACTATAGTATTTTTGTTTCAGTAGTCTTAAAAGGGAGCAATAGGGGAGACAGTTAATTTACAGAAATGAAAGCAGAACCCTGATGTAGAAATAAAACAAAACAGAAAGATCTGGTGAAAAGGGTGCTGACAGTTTTTTGTAACTTTAGACTATTAAACCATCTTTTAAAACAGCCATGTTATGTAAAAATAATAAAATTTAACATGCCCATGTTAAAAAAAAATCCATAGGCTTTAAAAATGTGGCAGCAATGCACAAAAACTAAGTTCTGTTCATTAAAATGGTTTAAGGACTATTTCATAAACATAAGGAGGGAAGAAGAAAATCTCAATCAACAAAAAGAAAATGAACTCTTGGGTACAGGAATTAAAAATGTCATTAGTGCTGGGAAAAGATATTATAGTTCGGAAAGTAAAGGGTAGTGAAGAGATAGGAAGACCCTCAACAAAATTAACACACTGATCAGCAATGAATTGAGCACAGCAGAGATTGTGAGGATGGAGGGGGGGTGCTAAAAAAAAGTCATTCAATGCTAAAGTGAGCAGCACCAGGGCCTGCATTAGCTGTTGAGGCTGTAAAACCCTAGCTTCAGGCACCATTAGGTTAAAATATCACCAATGCATACATACTGGCTAGAATACTGAGCTTGCAATACAAAGACAAGCCTTCTAACTTATTAACAACCAACCAGTAATTGAGGCCTGCACTTGGTCAAAGCCTCCAAATGAGAAATCTTTTTGTTGCCATTTTGTTGCTGTCTTTTTCTTAATATAAAGGAATCAATATTATAAAATTCAGAATGCTGAAAAACTGTGATTAGCATTCATTCTATTTTACAGGTATTCATAACACTGACAGAAATGAAAAGTTTCAAGGTATCAGGAACTCCAATACACTCCATATTGTAAAGTGAAAAGTATCCTTTATATAAGGATTTTTGTTTTCTTGACGTTAGATGTTAAGGTATAGTCCATAACGCTTGCTTTCTTTCAGCTACATCAGTAAATGTGTCACGTTGTCATCCTTATTTTCTGCAAGCAAGGTTGTATTCAGTACAGGTAGTTGATGAAACTTTTTCCCAATGCTAATGCCACTTTCCTCTTACTTTCGTTGTTTCTCAGATTACTTGCTCAGCATACAGATTGATAAGTACGATTAAAGGTTTAACCTTGACACATCTCTTCTGAATTTAAACCATGCCATATCCCCTTTTTCTTTTTGAACAACCGCTTCTTTGTCCACATACAGCTTCTTCATGAGCACACTTAATATGTCCTTAAATTCCCTTTATTACCAATGTTATTTATAATTTTTTTTTTCACATAGTCAAATACATTGTCATACTCAAGGAAACACGCTGTTATTGATGTTAGATGACATCGAGTCAAGTATGACTCATAGTAACTCTATGAACAACAGATCTGAGTTCTGTTGTATCCAGAGCCACCTCTATCATCTGTGACATACTTGAGCCCACTGCTGCAATAACTATGCAAATGAAACACAAGTACACATTTTTCTGATGTTCTCTGCTTTAGGTCTAGATCCATCTGATGCCAGTAATTACACCCCTGTTCCACATGCCCTTCTGAACTCAGCTTGGATATCTGGCAGTTCCTAAGGCTGGAGGAACTGAAGGGAAAAATTAACACTTAAGAGTTGCAAAACTGAAGAATTCTACAGGGAAATATTGAAAAACAAAAGAAGCATGAAAAGATGATAGAAACAATATAAGAGTCACTGCACTCAAAAGAATTGGCTGACAACCATTTAGGCAGTCGTACATGGTCAAGAACCAATGGTACTGAAGGAACAATTCTGAGCTGTGCTGAAAACTCTAGAAAAAACAAAGTTCTATGAGTTGCCTGACTGCTAGCTGAGATGTTTTAAGAAAGGATGTAGCACTGGAGGCGTTCCACTTACTTATGCCATAAACTTTTGGGTGACAGCTATTTGTTCAACTGACTAGAAGAGATCCTTATCATTATTCCTTCCAAAGAAAAGTGAGTTGACAGGATATACAAATTCCAGCATAATTACTGGCACATGCAAGTGAAATCTTGTTAAAGGTAATTAAAAAGCAGCTAGCGCTCTATCTTGACAATGTGTTGTTTTTCCCTATTAGTCCATTCTCATCCCTGATTCAAGCCATCAGTTATAGACTTATTATTATATCACTATATTCTGGTTAATCATTAGTTTTTCTTTGTTAAAAATGAAGAAATTCTATAAGGAAGGTGAATTATGGAGTTACAAATAGGCTAGGTAAGAAAATGAAATTTCAATGTACGCAAATGAGTTTGAATGATAAAGGAAAGGTGATCAGATAATGGAAATGAAAACATCAAGCCAATGTGTAAAGCTGTGAGCTGATGTCAAGGTGAAGTGTAGAGGGGGTGGGTTAGACCTAAATACACACACCATACGCGTGTGCGCGAGCACTTACATGTAAAGCAGCTCCGGTGGTATAGTCGGTAGGAAGTTAGGTTGCTAACTCTAAGGCTGTGCCTCTTGAGTGGCAGCTGCTTGGGAGGAAGCTGGGCAACCTCCTCACACACGATTAATAGTCTTGGAAGGCTGCTAGGTCAGCTATGCATTGGTTCCGACTCAGCAGCAATGAGCAGTGTGATGTGTATGTATGTGTGTTTCCGCGTGTGTGTGTGCATATCTATGGACAAGTACATGCGTAAAATTGTAAGTTGAAGTCCCAGAATTTTAACAGCTAGGCATGGAGATGTGGCATTGGGGTTAGGGAAGATGGAGAGTTGTGCCAGAGACCTCAAAATAAAACCAGATCCTGGAGCAACTGCCACCTGTCTTTGTGAAAAGGTTTTCTTTCTATGAACCTCTGCTTACTTGTCCAAGAAAGAAGAGAATAAACTTTTCTCTGCTCAAGCTCTGGTTTCAGGAAAGTGTCTACTGAGAAATCAAAATACCAAGCCATGTAGGAGACTTGAATCTAACATTCAACTACTCTTAGGGCGGAAAAATCTCTAACCTAAGAAAGACATTTAGAAAGTATTTTTAAATTAGTAAAAGCCTCAGGTGCCCAGAAGAATAAAATGCAGTTTCTCTACAAGGACATTTTGGCAATTAATGCCAGAGAAAAGAACAACTTCCAGTAAAGATAAAGTCAAATTCAGAAATAAAAATCCTCATGAGGAAGTGATACACCATGAGGGAGAGTTATTAGATAAAATAAGAACATGAGCTTCATTAGAACTTGATAGAATAAAGCATCTGAAAATGATTCTAACTATGCTTAGAATTTTCATACAAATAAAGGAGCAAAGTGAAATAATAAAAATAGGTATCACTAACAAGTTAAATAACTTTAAATGGAACTAAATGCTTGCTCCTGATAGCAATGTTTACAATAGCGATGGGATAGAAACAACCCAAGTAACCATCAACAGACAAGCAGATAAAGAAACTAAGGTGCATCCACACTGCAGGATACCACATAACACTAAAAAACAATAAAGAATTCACAAAAAACCACATAACACAGATGCAGCTAGAGGACATTATGCTTAGCTAAGTAAGTCACAAAAGGACAAATATTATATAAGACCATGAATACATGAGGCTAAGGAAAAGTTTACATACACAATAATTCTTGGATGATTATTAGGGATGGGGCTGAAGAGATAGTGGAGTAAAAAATTTGTAAACAGATAACAAGCCTGAATTAAGATGGGTGAAGGGAAAAGCAATATTCAGTAACTGGTTGGTCAGCAGAATATCAAAACACAGTAAGGAAGAGAAGATACAGAGAGACATAGAAGGATTCAAGGAAATAAAAATTAGAGCAGGAAGTAGGAAAAGTGCAGTTATATTGTGAATATTGAAATTGAACGTTATAGAATAAGATATGTATGAACAGTTGAATGAAAAATTAATTTGTTCTGTACGACTTCACTTAAATCACAGTAAACCTTTTTCTATTATTAAATTTTATTAATTTTATGAACATTTACAGAGATTTTGGGTTTCCATTCATTCATTGTTGCACTAATTTCTCTACCCTCCCCCCTAGTTCATTCCTCTTTTTTCCCCCTCTGAAAGTCTGTTTTAATTGTCCCATTGCCACAGTGCTTGTCAAAAGCCAGCTGTGATTAATCTGCTTTGTCAGTGTGTCCTTTGCCATTCCCTATCACTCCTCCCTGAGAGAGACTTCACCCAGATTCATAACAAAAAGGGGACGGCGTATTCTCTTAGCTATTTTCTGCTGAAAAGGGATGCTATAGGTTTCAGGGTGAAGATCTTCTCTCACTACTCTAAAGGGCCCCTTTGGCAATAGGAAACACGTAGACTATTGTGGAGATTGATTTTGGAATTTAGATGCACTGTTATCAATTGCGCTTAGCCGTACATGTTCATATCCTTGAAGATGTATCATGGAACTGTTGCAGCAAAAGTGGAGAGAACTGAAGCGAGGAGGTGGGAGGAAAGCAATGAAATCCAAAGCAAACCAGATAAACAAATAGACCAGATAAACCACTGTAATTTAACTAAGGAGAGAATCAGTGATTTGAGGAAATTACTAGAACTAGAGTACAAAGACATAAAGGGAGAAACCACCATAGGATGGCTGGAGTGCAATCTGAATTAAAACCTTTCCAAGGTGCTAATTTTTCAATTTTATTAAACCAAATATGAATGTTGTAAAAGTAGTAACCACTAAAGGAACAGAAATGGAAGACATAATTTGCAAAATGTCTAGTTTTTTTGGGGGGGGCAAATGTACTTACTACATATAAAACCTTTCAACACATCTCAATGTGTTGAAATTATTACTTATTAATTATTGTTGTGATTGTTAGGTGCCGTCAAGTATGACTCATAGTGACCCTATGAACAAAAGATCTGAAACTGTCCTATCCTACTCCATACCCATACTTCCTGATACAAAACAGTCCATTCATTGAAGCAGTCACCATGTCATTCCACCTGGTAGAGGGTCTTCCTCTCCTTCTCAGGACCATGTTCCTCTCCAAGGAATAGGCCCTCTTAGCAACATGCACAAAGTATGTGAGGTGAAGCCTCATCATTCTTGCCTCCAAAGAGCACTCCAGCTGCACCCTCTCATATATCTGTTCGTTCTCTTGGCCGTCCATGGACTGTTCTGTGCTCTTCTCTAAAACCACAGCTCAAAGACATCGATTCTTCTTCTGTCATCTTTATTCATTCTCTTGCTCTCAGACGCATAGCAAGTGATCAGAAAGGCTATGGCCTTAATCAGATACACCTTAGCCCTCAAAATGACATCACTACTCCTCAATGATTTGGAGATGTACGTAAATGCAGATTTTTCCAGTGCAATGTGTCTCTTCATTTCCTGACTGTTGATACCAAGGGTGTTAATTGTGGATCCAGGCAAGATGAAGCTCGTGACAATTTCAATCTCCTCTCCATCCATCATGATGTTGCCTACTTATTGGTAGGTAAAATTTATTCTTTAAAATGTTCAACAGTAGATAAGATAAAGCATCAGGAGTTAAACACCCAACTAAAAAAAAAAAATTAGAAAGTACACTTAAAAAAAGTACAAAGCCAGAAAAATCAAGAGAATAATTAAGGTGGAAATTTCAGTGTATCAACTAAAGCAAAATTCTTTTTCGTTAACAAACTGGCCTGGTGGTAAGAAGCTGTGCTGCAATCGTAAAGGCAAATAGTTCAGATCCACCAGCTGCTCCAGGGAGAAGGATGAACAATCTCCTCCTCTGCAGTTTACTGCCTTTGAAAACCTGCTGAAGGATCAGTTGTGGGCCAGTTCTGACTTGACAGCAAACATCAACAACAACAATGAAATAGAGAGCCTTTGCAAAGAATACTATAAACCCAAACCCACCACCTTTACATTGATTCCAAATCAGTGCAACCCTCCACAGGATTTCTGCGGCTGTAAAATATTGTTTCCTTTTCCATTTTTATGTATTTATAGTTACTAAAATCAGAATGATTTGGAAGTTTTATGATGATACATAAAACACAGAATCCAGGTCATTCTACTATAACTGGCTCTAGATCTGAATACTAATAGCATCTCTTATATAAGGAGAGCAACTATATAGAGTTAAGATAGCAAGGAAGCCAATGTAATGAGTGAGAACATGCTGGCTTTGAATTTTAGCTAATGATGATTACATTTTAAATTCTTCTTCCTAGAGTTTCAATAGATATAGCATTACTCATTTCCTGTTTTTTTGTTTTTTTTTAAGTACTCAGTATCAGAGTTATGTAAAAGGAAGGCTGCAACCTTGCTTGCTAAAACTAAGGAAGATCTGAAGTATTTGCTGCAGAAGGTTAAAGCCTGCAGATTTCAATATGAAACTCAAAATCGAGAAAGCAAAGATTTTCACCAATGGGGCAACTAGAAACACCATAATAGATAGGAAAGAGATTGAGATTGTTAACAGCCTTCAGCTTGCTTGGCTCCACAATCAACACTCTTGGTCAGAGAGCTGGACTAAGGATGATAGAAGAAGAATTGATGCCTTTGAGCTGTGGTGCTGGAGAAGAGTATTATACATACCATTAACTGCGATGAGAACAAACAGGGCCTGGTGAAGGTAAAACAAGTCTCCTCCACAGAAGCAAGGATTTTGAAGCTCTGTGTCACATACTTTGGACATGTTGCAAGGAAGGACCAGTCCTTGGAGAGGGGTATCATTCTTGGAAGGGTGGAGGTACAACACAAGAGAGGAAGACCTTGGTGAGATGGATTGACTCAATGACTGGGGTAATGAGGTGGGTGTGTCAGAGACAAAGAAATTGACTTAAGATAGAAGCAGGGTTCAGAGCTGTCTTACACAGGGTCGTGATGAGTCGGAGCCAGTGTCCAAGATTCACTAGTGACCATTTCTAGATCTTTTTCCATGGCAACCAAGAAAGATGATATGACATAAATCTCTGTTCCAGAAGAATTCTATGCAGATTAACTCACAAAAATTTTGACTTGCACACTATTTTTGCTAAAACGCAAGCCAATACTTACTTTATACTGCAGAAGGAGATGTTCTCAGTGATGTAAATAAACTAATTCTCATAATCTCTAAGAAATTTTGACATAGTAGTGGGATTTTTCTGGCAAAAGGTCATGAGCAACTTACTGACTCCTTACTAATAAAGTGCAAAAGAAGGCATGAGTTCCAAAGGGAAAGAATGATGAGGCTGAGAAAGGTGGCACTTAAGAGATTCAACACTGGATAATCCAGTAGATAATGTACCAAAATTTACAGTAAATGAAAGTACTTTGTATCAAGGGAAACTCACAAGATCATTACATCAAAGGGAATGAAGTGTCTGAGAGGTGTCTGCAGTGTCTGATGGAGAACATGCAATAATAAAGTTAGGAGTGCACTGAGTGTTCTGAAGACACCACAGGAAGTCTGCGCGGCAGCCCTGACTAGCCCTCGGCGAGATCCTGAAGACGCAGGAGTTGCTGGAGAAATGAACAATTCCAAATGGACTGGGACTCTGGCATTGTACACGACAGTGCAAATGATGGAAAAGAACATTGCTGTTGCCAAGCCGAATAGCTTCCGCTATGAAAAAGAATGTGACATCAAGCTGGAATACGTTGGCCATGCACATCTTGGGGTAAACGAATTAATGAGCTGTAGTTGGTTTTGTATATGCATATAAAAAAATGTTCTGCATTTCTTTTGTCCACGACAAGCTACAAAGAGCTGGGGAAAGACACTGCACCTGTTAATACCGATGAGCTCTTTCTGAAATGCCTGATACGGGAGGCAGTGGAGAGTAAACAACAGCTTTCCTACTTGTTTGGGATGTTTTTACTGTCCTTTGGGCCTCAGTCCAAATATTATGTCCTTAGAGATGTATATTCTGATCAATTTTTCCTACAGCACATCTTTTTGCACATCTTCTTTATTATTCTGTGTATGTATACGGTAACACCAATCTTAATATTACTAATAGCTGCTGTTTGCTTTTCTTTTTTGCCTTTTTTATTAGAATGTGAACTTTAGGAGTCCAGAAACATTATGTTTCTTTATCACTGAAAAAAGTCTCAGCACTTGGAATACCATTTGGCATACAGTGGATACTATTAACTATCCAATGAATGAATGAGCAGATGTACTAAAGATATGTATTAGCTGCGTATGAAAATAGAAAGTAATCAATTGTTTCAAAGGACTCACGTTCAAAAGTCATTGTCACTGAGTAAGAAGTGACTCATATCTGAGCCTCCAGTGGGTTTTGAGGCTGTAAATTTCACAGGAGGAGGCTGGCTATCTTTCTCCCTCAGAGCTGAGCTGCTAGCTAAGCACAAAATAAGGCATGAGGTACAGAAGAAAAGCATTGGGGCCACAAGGAGAGATGGCCTTCGAGGGTCTCAGCACTAGATTAGCCAGCAGATAAGGTACAAACACCACCCACACACCACACCTCCAGAGCTTCCTTTTCACAGGAAGCTATTAATAATATTGTCTCATCTTTATGGTCTGCAACTATGTGAGTGTTGTCAGGTTCCCTTGAGACAACTTAGACTGGCAACAGCTTCGTATAAGAGTAAGATGTTGTATGGTTCTGCACCATCTTCACAATCACTGCACTTATGTTCACTGTTGAAGCCACTATGTCAATGCAGCTCATTAACTTTCTCCCTCTTGTTCACTGACCCACTACTTAACCAAGCAAGATGCCTATTCTCATCAGCTGGTCTCTCCTTGATAACATGTCTACAGCGAGGAGAAAGGTATCTAGCCTTCCTTGCTTCTAAGGAACATTCTGGCTATCTTAACTCCAAGACTGATAGGTTGGTCTATGATGTGTTCAAGAATCTCTGTACCAATAACACCGTTCTGGCGTTGTTGCTTCACCTGTGGTCTTCCTTGTTCGATATCTAGCTTCCAAACACATACATTCAAAGCAAACAAACAAATACCACATGAATCAAGTGAAAACAGCATGGATTGGGTGAGGCACACTTCAGTCTTCATGATTCCATCTTTTTGAAGTTCTCACAAAGGTCTTTTGTAGCAGATTTGTCAAACACAAGTACATTAATTAGTCAATGCCTTTTTATTTTATCTTTTTCTGCTTCACAGATTTGGATTTTTTTTATTGGCTTGCTTATGAAGTTTGTATAGATTGTGTTTCACACTATTCTTCATTCACACTGTGTTCCATACAATCATTCTCAAGCATTATATTTTATAAAATTAATCACCATTGGGTCTTGCCCATCTTTACCCTGTCTTTTTGCCCGAATCCTTCCCATTTGCTCCCTCCCTTTCCTCCACCCACCAAACTGTGCAGCTCTGTGGTTTCGTCCCTACCTATCCTCACTGCCATAGACATTGACCCAATCAGAATGAAATCTCTGAAAATTTCCAAGTTCTTTAACATGTTCTTGTTCACTTTCAGGTATAATCCATCCTGAAGTCAAGCAAGGTGTCCTCATTTGCCGCATATAAATTGTATCACCTGCATGTTACAGGCTGTGGATGGATGCTTCTCTAATTCTGACACTGTGTTCTTCTTCCTATAGCCCACCTTGTCAAATTATCTGTTCAGCATACAGACTGAATTAAGTGCGGTGAAAAAAAATCACGCCTTTAACAGTTTTAAATCTACCCAAGTAACTATCCTTTGTCCTGTTCAAATGACAGCCTTTTGATCTAGGTAAAGGTTCTGCATGAGCAGAACAACAGAGTTGAAAGACTGACAAAACGAGGCGTCAAGACTTATTACAAAGGTACAGTTATCAAGACAGTGAAAGAATGAGAAAAGAAAAGACAAGTGGATCAGTAGAAAGAAAAGCGGTATCAGAAAAAGACTAAGATAAATACCATCAACTGATCTTTGGCCAAAAAAGCTAGGTAATACAGTACAAAAAGTGTGTCTTTAACACACAGTGCTGTAACAACAGTGAACAGCCACATACCCTAGTCTTAGAGTTTATCTTTGTCATAAAATTAACTCACAATAAAGCATAAACCTAAATAAACATGACATACAACTATATGACTTATAGAAAAAAAAGAAAAAAGAAAGAATATATGACTTATAGACAATAACATAAAAGCCAGCTTTTGCTGGGATTGGTGGTAACTTTTAGTTTTAACATAAAAAACACAGTCCATAAGAGGAAATGTTAGGGAAGTTGGACTTCATTAAAATAATAAATGTCTGGTCTACAGAAGATAGTGGTAAGAATAAAAAGGTAAGTCACACACTGAAAGAAAAGACTTGCATAACACATATTTGATAAAAATATAGGTAAATTGATATGTACATTCACTTACCATCATAAATCCAAGATACAGAAAGAACTCCTAAGCTTCAAAAAAAAATAATAAGGTAACAATTATAAAATGAGTAAAAGATCAGAACAGAAATCTTACCAATAGAGACAAACAGGGCAAAACATTTTTATGAAAAATTATGAACATCATAAAAACATCAAAAAACCCCATTGATGTTGAGTGGATTCCAACTCACAGCAACCCTGTGGGCCAGAGTGCAACCAGGGTGCTCTTAAGAGAAAACCAGGGTGCTCTTAAGAGAAAACCAGAGTGCTCTTAAGAGGCAAGGATGGTACGTATTTTGCGCATGTATCAGTAGGGGCCAGCTCTTGGAAAAAAGACATCAAGCTGGGAAAGGTGAGGGTCAGATAGAGACTCCAAACTGTCACACTGGGCTGAAGCTTATCAGAGACAGTGAGGATGGTGCAATAACGGCCAAATGCAGGTCTTTTGTTCACAGGGTCACCAGGCAATTTGATGGCACCTAATAACAACCATTTAAATACATAGGGCTTGTTGTTGTTGTTACTGTGTGCCGTCAAGTTAGAACTGACTCATAGCTGACCATGACTAAGGAGGATAGAAGGAGAATTGATGCCTTTGAGCTGTAGTGCTGGAGAAGAGTATTTGAGGGTACCATGGACTGCTAGGAAAACAAACAGATTCATCCTGGAAAGGGTGAAACTGGGTGGCTCCTTGGAGGCAAGGATTCTGGAGCTTCGTCTGATACACTTTGGACATGTTGTAAGGAGAGACCGGTCCTTGGAGAAGGACATCATGCTTGGGAAGGTGGAGGGCAGGCGCAGGAGGGAAGGCCCTCTAGGAGGTGGATTGATTCAGTGACTGGGGTAATCGGGATGGGTGTATCAGAGACAGTGCAATTGGCACAGGACAGAGCAGAGTTTAGGGCTGTTATACATAGGGTCGCTATGAGTCGCAAGCGACTCGATGGCACATAACAACAACAACATAGCTGACCCTTCAGTGGGTTTTCAGAGGCAGTGAATTATATGGAAAGAGAATGACCATCTTTCTTCCCTGGAGCAGCCTGTAGATTTGAACTGTGTGTCTTTGAGTAAGAAGCACTATTCCTTACCACTAAGCCAACAGAGCGCCCTACTGGGCTTTTTGTTGTTTGCTGTCGAGTGGGAACCGACTCACAGCTGATCCCCTAGCGGGTTTTATGAGGCAGTCACACAAGAGAAGAGCAGCCATCTTTCTCCCACCAAGCAGCTGGTGGGTCAGACACACGTACCTTTTGCCTGGAAGTGCAAATTTCCTACCAGTAAGCCACCAGGGCTCCCTTCCCTATAATGCTTAGTTATATAAAACTTTTTTTAAAAAACTACTATACACACTACTTTTCACTTGCCAATTATTTTACTATGAGATATTTTACATTTACACATACACACAATATTCTCAGATGGTCCCCTGTGAAGGTCCAGGCTCTACATGAAAGCTCTGTAACAACTGGGTCATGCAGGAGGCCTGGCCAACCAACTGAAGAAGTGCTCCCATTTGTCTGCAAGGTCTTGGTCAAGCCATGGATGTGCAAGGTGATGGGGAGATGATGTGAGGTGGTGAGAGGGCAAAAGGAGGCCAAAAGAAGCCCCAAAGTGTTGGAGAAAGACAGTAGGGAAGGTGAGAAAGGAGAAGGAATGGTGCCCAGCCAGGGCAGAGGTAAGATGAGTAGGGTCCTTGCTTAAGTTGGGTGGTGGGAAGTAGTAAGAGGAAGATAGTATCTACCACCAGCAGCACCAGGACCCACATCTCCCAAAACATCCATGGTAGTGGATGTGCCAAGGCACCCAATAGATTTTGCATAACCATAACCATTGACCATTGTGCGCACTTTCTCTTGCTCTCCCCCCCACCCCCCGCCCTCTTGAGCCAAATCATGTCAGGAAGTGAGGAGTGGGTTAATGGGGTGTCTACCCAAGAACTTTAAACTTTATGTTTTACCAGACACAACAAATATCTTTTTACAAAAGTCTATTAAATACAATGAAAATTCTGTAATTAATCAGCATCTTTATTTTGTAAAATACTAACCCCCCAAAAAACCTCAATAAGTTTGACAGGCTATATCTAATTCCTTATTTAGGCTTAAAATTATTTAGAAAGTGATTTAAAACAGATCAGGAACCATGAAGGAGAAAACTTGTGGAGCAATTTTCCATTTGATTGAGGAAATCAAAACATATCCAAAATAATACAGTGATACTGAATGTATCTACCATCACCAAGGAAAAAGTGGGAAGCTCCATATACACTAATTTTCCACATAAATGATGCATATCTCTTTAAAGAGCTGGCCCCTTTCTCAGTTCAACTCTTCCTAAAAATGCAGCACATATTCCTTTATAAAAGATTATCTGTGGCCATGATTCAGAAACCTTTCTCTAAGATCTGTAAATTTGGAAGCAACCACCTGGCACAATGTCAGTGAAATACAGGGGGCTGTTTACCTCCAGTTCTAGTTTGAGAATGGTGCTGAGACTTCTGGAGTCTCTTCTCTAATCATCTGAGTTTCTGAGGAAACATGGTAATTGACCGCCATCATTCTTTCCTAACTTGCCTTCATTTTTGATGTCTTTTTTTGTTTTTTTCAATTTATCTTCCTAGGTCACCTAGGAAAACCTGAGAGACAGAACAAACAAACAAGGAGCTGACAAACTGGTCAAACAGTTTCATTTACAAGAAATTCCAGGTCAATAGACTTTAATTAATATATACATATACATATATATATACATATACACACACACATATATATATGTATATATGTATATTTTGGAGCTCTGGTGGCCTAATGGCAAGAAGCTGCACTGCAATCCCAGAGGTATGCGGTTCGAATCCACCAGATGCTCTTCTGGAGAAGGAGGGACAGTCTCCTCCTGTACCAGACAGATCTGATTTGATGGTACATGCACAAAAATTAATAAAAAAAATATTTTTAAAAAAGCTCTTCTTACAAGGCTTTTCTACTTGCTTCTAGGACTCAGGGCAGAGGGCTGACCCCAGAAATATGCTGGCTGTTTAAGTAGGGCATCGCTTGATATTATATTATTCAGGGAAGAACTCTATGAGGGGGCAAGAAGGTATAAGCTTTTATCTTCATTTTTCTATGGTGAAACTTTAGCACACAAAGAAAGTTATATAAGGTGCCCTGAGGCACCAAGTAAATTAGTCTTGGAGAATACAGGTCTTTAAAATGCCTGCCTTTATCATCAGATTACAATACCACCCTCCTCCACAGGCTTTTTCTCACGTATTTATTCAAGTACCATATAGATCTAAATTGTGCTTTATTCATATGCATTTCTAGACACCTCCAAATCATGAAATTATAATTTCCTATTATGTTTTCTTTGAAATGTCGGCTTTTAAAATGATACCTATAAATCTTTCAAACATGGAATAAGTAGGAAAAGTAAAAAAAAATTATTATTGCAAGCAAATGCAGCAACAATAAAAATGACACAAGTTTCAATGACTTTGCTGGGGAAAAAACAAACACCATCAACCCTAGGGGAAGAAAGGTTCCTTTTGACAGTAGGGCTTCTTTGCCTCTTTATGCAGTAGGTGGCACTATGGCACTATTTGTTGGGGCTACAGTCTGGAAAAACAAGTCAATTCATTCCTAGGATATCCACTTTCTCTTGCATTTTCAAATAGTCCTTTTTTATTTTTTAATTGTTTCTTCTCCAGACCTTGAGACCCACATCTCTTCTTTTTCTGGAGTGAAAGCCCATGATGTGATGTTAGGATGAAACAGTTGCACAAAGTACCCCATCTTCCTCTGTCCCATCACTCAAAAGATTCCCTCCATACTCTATCTCAATTTATTTTTCAGTTTGGTAACAACAGTCTCCTTATACATAGAACTTTCCAGAAAATCTACTGGTGCATGTGTTTAAGCTTTGAATCTTAGCATAGTAGAAATGATTGCTAATAACATCTCACAAAAATATACTATTTATTTTTAAAAATTAAAGAGGGGAAGATCTACTAAAAAATAAGGAATGTATTTCAGGCTCACGAATTCACCCTGAATTGGGGAAAAATAGTCATTGTTAGGAAGTCTATAGAAATCAGTTTTCTTTCTTTCACACAGGAAACATTACTACTAGTAATTCATGTTTATCTGCTTTTGTGTAAATGAAGCAAAAATAAGTATCACTTAAATGATTACTTCTTTTCATGGTAACAACACTATTCTTAAGTTTTATGATAAAAACAGGGATAATTTCCAAACAATTTTATAAAAAAAGAAATTTCACCTAGGAAAATTGATTCCTAAAAAAAAAAAATTTGACACTGAAAAAAGAATTTGACTGTAAATAAATGTTAAGATTATGACTTCAAAAATAAGAATATTCTCTGTCTTCCTGTTTCCTTTCTAGAATTTATATGACAACTCATAGAGATGCCCTAATTACTCTGCACTACTGAAAAATACTCAGCACTTTTACAAAAATAAAAAATGGATACTTTATTCTGTAACTTTAAAGATTCAGAAAGATATAAATAATACAGATCTATACATGACATATATGGAAGTTCTGGTGGCTTAGTGCTGAGAAATTGTGCTGCAATCCAGAAGGCATGAGATTCAAATCTACCAGATGCTCTACGGGAGAAGGACAGGTAATCTCCTCCTGTGTGATTAACTGTCTCTGAAAACTCACTGACATATATAGAAATTCCAATTTACAAAACTGGTGAAGTAGAAAATTAACTTTATTTTACCTAGAAGTCCTGAATGTAGAATTTTCCAGGATTGCTGTGTATTGTCGAATCAGAACTGACCTGCAGCTGACCCTCCACTGGTTTTCAGAGACAGTTAACTGCATGTGAGGAGATGGCCAATGTTTCTTCTACAGAACAGCTGGTGGATTTGAACCTAGTACCTTCAGAATTGCAGCACCACTCCTTGCCACTAACCTACCAGAGCTTCCTTTTCCAAGGCAGAATATATAACTTCATTTATCAGCTGCTTTTTAAGTCCTAAACCAGGGAAATGCAAGGTGTAGTCTGTGCAATCACTGTTGCTAACCTATGAAGAAAACAAACAACTTGAGCCAAAATGTAAATCAGCTTTATAACAACAACAACAACAACAACAAATCCCCACATTTCTTTTCTCCCTGTAAGCAAGAATCTTTAAGAGGAAGCAGAGTATTGATTTACATTCTGGCAGAAGCCCTTATCTCACCTTGGATAGCCACTCAGAGCAGCATTGTCCTAGATGCTTTCAATTTGTATTATTTTGTTATTTATAATAGGTAAAATTTATCAAGTTCTTATTATGTGCTCAACGTTCATACTAATTCATTTAATCCTCATAATAGCCCTGTGAAATAATACTACTATTATCCCAACCCTAGAGATAAGGAAAGTGAAATGCCAGGAGACTAATTAAGTTTGTTTATACAGACATTAAATAGCAAACTGGGATCCATGCCTATGCGGTCTGACTCAAGCGTAAGCTCTTTTCACCATATTGCTTAAATTTTCACTCTCACGGTAATTCCACGAGAGGGCATTACCGTCTCCTTTGTACAATTGATAAACAATGCCTAGGTGTAGCTTCCTGAAGACCGGAGGTGGGTCTACCTCCTTACTCTACACACATTCTCTCTGTCAGCCTCTAAGATGCTCAGACCCCTAGGCATTGTGGGAAAATGCAGAAAGCTGATGGAGTATCATCTCTATGTTCAGGAAGCTCACATCCACATGGGAAACTATAATTTGCCTACAGCTGTTCTTAGGTGCCATTGGGTCAACTCACAGCAATCCTACGAACAATGGATCTGAATCTTGCCCTCTCCCATGTAATCATCTTCTCTGATATATTCAAGCCCATTGTGACAGTCACTGTGTCAATCTATCTTGTTGAGGGTCACCTTCTCTTTCACTGATCATCTATCTGCATTTCTAAATATGATGTCTTTTTCCAAGGACTGGCCCTTCTAACAACTAGTCCCAAAGGACTAGCAAGCAAACCAAATACAAGGTAGACTGGCTACCCCTCCCAAGCCTCAGAAAGGTGAACTTGCAGGTCAGTGGGATCTTTTAAGACTGTCCCAAAGCCGTAGCCTTAGAAGTAAACAGGCCTATGTTCACATCATTACAGTTGCCCATGTGTCATACTCAAGCACTTTTCCACAGATAAGACACAAGGAAAGAGAAAAATAGGTTAAGTCTCTCCACAGCCATGTCCATTCAACTTCCTGTGGAGTCTGGTTTCTGTCTGGGGAATGGCAGAAAGGAACAATACAAGTAGGGTCCCATGGTAGAGCCAGGTATGGCGTAGAAATTCTATTCTGCAAACCGGGCCGGAAAATTTCAGAGTCTACGCAGCAATGACTCAGCTACTGTACACAAAACTGGTGCCTGCTGCTTGACGACAGTGATCAATGGCACTCACCCACATTAGGGGGTCACTGTGACCCAAGCCTTGGGAACCAGGCATTTAGGTGCTCAGCTGCCTCACAGCAAGACCTCCGAGAATCTGCAGGGTAAAGGGAGACTGACGTAGTAGAAACAGGCTCATAAAGTTCAAGAGGAACTGTCCCTATAAATGTTGGCTGGATTATTACAAAAAGGTTGTTGTTGTTTAATGCTGTCGAGTCGTAGATGACTCATAGCGACCCTATGAACGAACAGCCTGAGCACTGTTCGTACATAGAGTTTCTGGAGGCAAGCCATTTTGGAAGTGGATGCGGCTCCTACTTCCAGGCTTGATTTAGTCGGGAAGCTCCAGCCAACACTGTCCACCATGGGCGCCCATTACCACGATTGGCACATCACTGTCACAGGCTTCAGCATCACAGCAACCACGAGTTACCTCTGTACAGCAACGCACAGACCAGTGCTATACCACCTAGAAGAATGTTTGACAGGAAGACAATCTGAACCTGTGGCCCGAGGGCCCTTTGGGCTTAAGGCCGCCAAAGCAAACCTGCACATCAAACACATTCCTGGAAAAGCAGTCGACTCCAAAAGCTTGCCACGATTCCTGCACTCCCACCACCACGCTCCTGCCTTCTGGCAAGGAGAGCTTCCCACGAGCCTGGGAGGAGGCAGCCAAACCAGGAACAACATGGCCACTTCTTTCCCAGTTGCCTTAGGAGTAAAGATTCTCAAGTTTGACAGACCTAATTTTAAAGGGTCCCAAATTTCACATTTTAAAGGGTCTCTGGTGGCTTAGTGGTAAGGAATTACACTGTGAATGCAATGGTGCACGGTTCGAATCTACCAGCTGTTCTGAAAAGATGGGCAATCACCTCCCATGCAATTCACTGTTTCTGAAAACTCACTGGAGGATCAGCTAAGGGTCATTTCTGACTAACTAGTATACAACAATTTAAAATATACATATTGATCCCTAAAAACTGCATAAAAAGTGTACCAAGCTTCAGTAAGCTTCAATTTCAAACGATATCACACACATGAAGTGCTCAGTGCAGTACATGACACTAGACTTAATCAAAACGACACCTGATACTTGTTGAGGCCTGCTGTGAGGCGGGCACCCTGTGAAGCTCACACACCTACCAACTTATATACTTTAAAATAATCCAATGAATTAGTACAGTGAGTGGCTTTTTTATTCACAGATATCACCTGGCCTTCTCCCAATAGGGGTTTGAAAACATAACCACCTCAGTTATTTAAGCATCAGCCATGTGATAGATGTCAGTTAGCAAGACGAAGTGATCTTTGCCACTTCCCAGCAGAAATGTTAAGAGGCCTCCAGGTGATCTATCACCATCCTGATCCCGAGAACAGCAGGTCCCTAACGGGCTGCTCTGTCAGTCTCTGTCCCTGAATGGAGAAGATGGAGGAGAGCCGCAGTCTGCCCACAGCCAGTAAGAACCACGGGCAAAAATTAAATGTTTGTTGTTACAATTCATGGGGATTCATGGATCATTTGGTACTATCACTATCTTCAATTACAGCTAAAGAAATCAAGTCACAAAATGGTTATGCAATTTGGATAAAGTTACAGAGCTGGTGGGCAACTCTGAGGCCACCGAGTGTTCTGTGAGTAACTGCTAGCAATCAGCACCATCACTGCGGAAGGCTCAGACCCCCAGGGAAGATGCTGTCCAAGAAGCAGCTGGGCCTGAGCAGAGCACACAACAATGGCTAGAAGCAGAAAAGAAACAGCACATGGCCCAGCAAGGAGACAAGCAAGGTGTGTAAGTGTGCTATAAAAGATGGTAGTGGGGACCCAGACTGCGGAGGAGCGCAATGAGAAGAGGAGATCTTTGGTTTTGGGAGAGGTGAGGGAAATGCTAAGCAGAAGAAATGACCTTGGCCCAGCAGCAGTGGGGAAGGGGCAGCCTCCACTCATCACACTTGAGACAGGGACCTAGAACAGTGGTGGAAAGTGTGGTACTGTCAACAGAGTGGAAAATCAGTGACTGTCTTAGTATCAAAAGTCACATATATCACCTATGCTCGCTAAATTAAAAGAAGAAGGGCAGGACAAAAGGATTCTGAAGGGTCAAGGCTAAAATGTCAAGCTGCCTGGAGGGATAGAGACCTTGCCCATTCAAATGAAAAGTTGTTCTGAGTGTTCCTATCAGGCTCTTCACAGGAAGGGACAACAATGGGTGGGTATTTCTAACTCAGAAAAGTCCTTACCAGGTTTAGTGAGGCTGCGGGGTTTATGCCTAGTAGTGTTTGAAGTACCCTTACATTCCATTTCAAATTTGGAAGTTTGGTTATGCTTTATATGAAATATCACATCTGTGTTTCCCTTCTTTGAACTTTTGGACCATATGCTTCTTATTGCTGCAACACTTCCACGTGTTCACTGAGGGCCAGGAATAGAGAATGGATGAAGCTTAGAGGAAAGGAATGGAAATAAAGAAGAGGTGTTTCAGCTTCAAAATTCCAGCCCAAGGGAGCTCTGGTGGTCTAGTGGCAAGAAGCTGCATTGCAATCCCAGAAGTATGCAGTTTGAATCCACCAGATGCTCTGCTGGAGAAGGAGGGGCAATCTCCTCCTGTACCAGTCAGATCTGATTTGATGGTACACACACAAAAATAATAAAATAAAGTTAAAAAAAAAAACCCCAAACAAAAAAAAAACCCTGCAGCCCAATTTTTTTTGTACTCTAATCTGGAATCACAAAAATGAAATTATCATTATAATTATTTTTATTATAGAGACACTAACTTTTTTCTCAAAAGCATGTGGTTCAAATCCATCAGCAGCCGTATGGGAGAAAGATGTGAATTCTCCCCCTTTGCAATTTATAGGCTCTTGAACCCCACTGGAGGGTCAGCTGTGAACTGATTCCAAGTCAATGCCACATGACAACATAACATTTCTGTTCCTTTTTTTTTAAACACAGGAAATTAAGCAATAATATTTCCTCCCTCCTTCTCATTTTCCTTTTCCCTCTCTCTCTCCCCCCTCCTCTGCCATCAAGTGGGACTCATCTCACAGCTGATCCTCCCCTGGGTCCCTGAGGCCGTAAAGTGCACAGAGGAGCCTTTCTGTCTCCCTCCACAGAGCCTCTGGTGCATGCACACCACCAGAGAGGCATGGCCTTGGGCTCACAGTGCAACACTCTATGAAAGACCCTCATATAATATTGGAAAATCAAATCCTTATCCTGATTCAACAGGGAGGGCTTGTGATGACTGTGAAGGCTCTGGGAATAAGACAAATGGCAAGGCTTCAACCGGAAGTCAAGAGAAACTGGAAACTTTTCAGGGCCTGTCAATTTACAAGTTGGGGGACTTGAGGATTAGTAGAGGACAATTTGTGAGGCTGGGGATTTAGAAAGAAATGAGGGGGAGAAAAGAGGGTGATAAACTGGGAGAGAACACAGGATATAAATAACAATGTTAAAGGTTCCACAGTGGAAGCAAAGCAGAAGGTTGAGTGACCCAGAGAGGAAAGCTTATCTGGGGAATTTCAAGAGGCATCAATTCAGCTGAGGTTTAGATTAATAACAATATAAGAATATGCCATGGTTTTAAATGGAAATTGAGAGCATTGATCAAAACTTCATCAATAAAAGGATGCTGCTTTGTTGTTATGTGCTATCGAGTCACTTGCAACTCAGCAACTCTATGTACAACAGCTTCAAACCCAGTTCTTTCTTGAGCCAATTTCATTGTCTCTGATATGCGTCCCCCATTATCCCGGTCATTGAGTTGGTGCATTTCATCCAGGGTCTTCCTCTCTTGCGCTGTCTTCCACCCTCCCAAGTATGACATCCCTTTCTAAGGACTGGTCCTTTCTTGTAACATGCCTAAAGTATGCCAGACAGAGCTTCAGAATCATTGCCTCCAAAGAGCAGCCTGGTTTCACCCTCTCCATTACAGAACTATTTGTTTTCTTAGCAGTATATACTCAATAAGGAGAGACCAGTACTTGGAGAGGGACATCAAGCTTGGTAGGGTGGAGGTACAGCGCAGGAGGGGAAGACCTTCTATGAGGTGGATTGATTCAGTGACTAGGACAATCGGGATATGGGTGTGTCAGAGACAGTGCAATTGGCACAGGACAGAGCAGAGTTTAGGGCTGTTGTACATATGTTGTACATATGGTCACTATGAGTCGCAAGTGACTCGACAGCACATAACAACAACATCATATGTTCAATACTCTTATCCAGCACCACAACTCAAAGGTATTGTTTCTTCTATCATCCTTATTCATCATCCAGCTCTCTGATGCACAGAAGTAACTGCAACTTGGATCAAGCGCACCTTAGTCTCTAGACTGACAATGTTGATCTTCAGTACTCTGGAGAGGTCCCTGACAGGAGACTTTCCCGGTGTAATTCGTCATTTGATTTCCTTGCTGTTGGTACCAAGAGTGTTGACTGTGGAGCCAAGCAAGTTGAAACTGTTAACAATCTCAATCTCTTCACTGTCTATCATGATGCTGCCAGTTGGCCCAGTGGTGAGAATCTTTGTCTTCTTGATATTGAGCTTCAATCCATATTGAAGGCTGCAGTCCTTGTCCTTCTGTAGCAAATGCCTCAGGTCCTCCTCAGTTTTGGAAAGCAAGGTTGTATCATCTCCATTTTTGATGAGTCTTCCTCCAATCCTGATGCCACATATCTCCTCACAGAGCCCAGCCTCCTGAATGATCTGTTCCACAAAGAGATTGAAAGGTATAGAGATAGGATGCATCCCTGGCATACAACTTTCCTGATTTTTGAACCATGCAGTATGCCTTTGCTCTGTTCTGGTCTCAGTATAAGTTTTAAATAAGAACAATCAAATATTCCCATTCATCTCAGATTAAGGCACAATTTGCTGTGACCCACAGTCAAATCCCTTTGCATAGTCAATGGTACACAGACAAGACATTCCTCTGGTATTCTCTGCTTTCAGCTAAGATCTACCTCTTCTACCACGGCCTCTTCTAAACCCAGCCTGCAAATCTGGCAGTTCTTCCACATAAGCAAAATAAAGGGTTCTGGGAGTCCCATTCTTCTCAAGGTTAGCCACAATTTGCTGCCAGCTGGGTGCCTCATGCTCTTTCAGTGGTATTTAAAAAAAATAATAATCTTGGAGTGTATAAATGTAGAGGTTAAATGTCTACCTTACAATATAGTATTTGTTAACTATTCTGACATTGATTTCAATCTTCTAGGCCTTTTCCTTTCAGCAGCAAAAAGGAGCCCTTTGCTTTTCCTCGTTTTTCCTACCTTATTTCTGATTCCAGAAAGTACTCATGTTTTAGTGACATTTATGGCAAATATTTTAAACTTTTCAGAATTTGTAACATAATTCTTAATTTCTTCTTCTACTGTGGTCCAGTTTTCTTTTCCCCTCCTTTTAAATGTACTTCCAGACTGAGATAGACTAGGGACAAAGGCCTGGTGACCTCCTTCCAAAAGCTATTGTGATGTTAGTCGTAAGAACTCTTAACCTCATTTAAGCGTGATTTTTTTTTTTTAATTTTGATTGTGACTTTAACTAACATTTACATAAAAGTCAGATTTTTATTGATTCATTCACTGTTGCACATTTTACCTCCTCTCTCTATCCTCCCCCTCCCCCAGTTCACTTTTTAAATTATACTAGTTTATTTACAATATTCAAATACAATGTTTCTCACACAATTTCTTCCCATTTCCGTAACCTACCCCATCAAATCATGCAACCTCATGATTCTCACTCATCCGCATCCCTCTGCTTTCACTCCCCCCATCCTGCAGATCCTCATACTCATTCTACATTAGTTCTTTCATACAGTATTTGTCCTTATGGGATTGAGTTAGTTCACTCAGCATAATGTTCTCTAGTCCCTCCCAAGTTAGGTAATAATTTATAAAATTATTGCTCCTGTGTGCTGCATGGTATTCTTTTGTGTGAATATACAATAACTTCTCAACCCATTCAACTGTGATTGGACATCCAGGCTCTTTCCATGTTCTTGCGATGGTGAATAACGCTGCCATGAACATTGGTGTACAAGTTTCCATTTGTGCCTCAGTTCTCAATACCCTTTGATTCTTATGAAAAGGTTAAGAGTTCTAATTTAAGAGTTAAAGTCATGAGGAAAAATAATATTATTTCCTTTAAATTTTTTAACTTTATATTTTAACAAAAGTTTACAGAAAACTTGGATTCCCATTCATTATTGCACATTTTCCTCCCCACACCCCTCCCCCCAGTTAGCTTTTCTCTTTAAAAAGATTCTTCTATTGTTCCATAATTTCCTCC
>NW_006399863.1:1807900-1837870 GCF_000299155.1 Elephantulus edwardii | reverse complement strand
TGGGTGTGTCGGAGGCAGTGCGATTGGCACAGGGTAGAGCAGGGGTTTGGGCTGTTGTACATAGTAGGGTCGCTATGAGTCGCAAGCGACTCAACGGCACATAACAACAACTTTACATTCAGCATAACCAAAATGTCTTTAAGAATGGAAAGCTTATGGAAGTATTTTCCAAAAGCATGTGGAAACATTTACTCATTTGTCTATTGATTTTACTGAGCAACTATCATGTGGTAGGCAGAGTTTATGAATTAAAATCTCATTTAAAGTTCAAAAACCTAAGACACATCTATTTAGTAACTTAAGCATTAAGAATTAATTGCCAAAAAAGGGGCCGCAGGCTGGAGCGGGAGGGGCCGGGCGCAGGAGGGAGCAAAGCAGCGCCAGCAGCCAGCGAGATGCAGTACCCAGCCTTCCTCCTCGCCCTCCTCACCCTACTGGCGCTCACTTCCGCTGCAGCCAAAAAGAAAGATAAAGGAAAGAAGGGCGGTCTGGGGAGCGAATGCAAGGAGTGGGCCTGGGGGCCCTGTAGCCCCAGCAGCAAGGACTGCGGAGTAGGTTTCCCTGAGGACACCTGCGGTACTCAGACCCAGCGCATCCGGCGCAGGGTGCCATGCAACTGGAAGGAGTTTGGAAGCTACTGCAAGTACAAGTTTGAGAGCTGGGGCGCGCATGATGGAGGCACTGACACCAAAGCCCGCCAGGGCACACTGAAGAAGGCGCGGTACAATGCCCAGTGTCAGGAGTCGATCCTCGTGATGAAGCCCTGCACCCCCAAGACCAAAACCAAGACCAAAGCCAAGAAAGGGAAGGGAAAGGCCTAGAGGCCTGAATGCCAAGGAGCCTGGCTTCACCCTCCTGCAGGCCCAAGATATAACCCACCAGTGCCTTTTTTCGACACTAGCTTTATCAATCACGCTCCGCCTCTCCTCACTCCCCCACATATATCCCCTCACCCCAAGCAACCCAGATTGGGGAGGGTCCCTGGATTCTGGGAAGTTTGCGCCTCCTCCCAAAAATATTTGATTTCCACTTGCCCTCCCCACTCTGTGTTCTTTCCCACAATGACACCGTGACTAAGAAACAAAATAAACCACCTTTCCCCCGCCCCCCAAAAAAAGAATTAATTGCCAACCATACAATTTTTATTTTAAGAACTATTGAGGTAGATTCTGACTGCTACCAAGGAAAAAACAATTCATGTTGCTCATAAACCACTACCAAAGATATTTAAATCCCACTGCCATCAAGTTGATTTCTCCTCATAATATACTTTTAGGATACAAGAGTATATAACTGTTCCATTGGATTTCTGAGACTACAACATTCATGGAAGCAGGATGCCACATCTTTGTCCGGTGGAACAGCTGGGGGGCTGGGGGGGGTGGTTGGAACCACTAATCTTTGTATTAGTTGTTGTATACTGTAGTGTTGGAAACAACCCATAGATGACCCTGCGGGGGGTAGGGGGAGGCAGTTAACGGCATGGGACGAGATTGCCTATCCTTTTCTGGCAGAGCAGGTGGTGGATTTGAACCACATGCTTTTGGGATTGCAGTGCAGCTTCTTGCCAGCAGCATGCTACCAGGACTCCTAACATCATAGAGAGAACTACTAACTTAGAATTCTTAGTCTCATCCACAAATCTCCCATGCATGGTGTGGCCTCCGGTGCAGTTAGTGGTGCTAAATCATTGTTCTTGGTCTTACCAATTTATGGTCATCCTTTCTTTTTTACCTTTCTTCCTCATCTCAATGACTGTTGTTCATAAGTTCATACAAAAAGGAGGGCTCTTGTCACTCTTTTAACAAGAACCAGCCTTTGAAAAGGACCTTTTCTTTTTTCTTTTTTTTGTGTGTGTGTACTATCAAATCGGATCTGACTGGTACAGGAGGAGATTGCACCCCCTCTCCAGCAGAGGATTTGATGGATTCAAACAATGTACCTCTGGGATTGCAGTGCAGCTTCTTGCCACTAGGCCACCTGAGCTCCTTGAAAAGGACCTACTTTTTAAAAATCAGCAGACAATCTTCACATGAAGTAGGTATTTTTTCTTTTACATAAAAAGAAACTGAGGAGCTCAGAAAATGGAATCAGTTGTCCAAGGTCTTGGTTACTGCCTAAGCTGTAACACATCCAGGATTTGACTAAAAATTTTGTGCTCTTTCCTGTAGTTATGTGATGAATCAAAAGATCTATATGATAAGCATTTTAAAAGTTACCAGAGGGAGGAAATGCACTGATTAACCATACAAAAAAATTAAGCCAGAAAAAGGGAAAACCCCCCGACAAAACCTAAAAGGCCTAAAGAATGATGAAACACTATGAATATGATTCTCAGCCATCTGAAGGCAGATTCTCATTTTATGCATTATAACAACCTAGTTTCTTCCTTTTCTCTTTTTCTTTTATTTTTTTCCCCAGGGGAAACACCTCTCCCCCCCAAAAAAACCCCACCAAGCCTAGAATGGGTGGAAGTAGGGCAAGCAGGTGCCAAGTTGTACAGAGAAGCTCTGAGTACGGAATAACGAGGAAAGGAAATGAACATTTGTTGAGCACTTCTATTTGTCAAAACTTTGTTTGTGTTTATAGATGTTACATAACCTAATGAATTTAAGATGTTCATACAGAGTTAATACTTTGCAAAAAAGGAACTTTCCGAACAATGCACGAAACAAGTTAGGTGAGTTTTTGAAGAGCAAGCTATAGCATTATTTGAGAGCTGGACTGTATTTCTAGCGCCTGTGGGTGGTATAAACAATTATGTGCTTGACTCTGAGCTGGAAGGTTGATGCTTTGAACTCACCCAAAAGGCATCTGGGAAGATGGGCCTGGAAATTTGCTTTCAAAGGAGCAGAACCATCAAAACCCCACGGGATGGTTCTACTGAGCTCACAGGCACCCCAAGAGTGAGGACCAACTCAAGGGCAGCAAACAACAACACAATTGTGGAAAGAACTGTGCTTACCTAGATTAACAGTCAGATATATGCCACACCAAGCCATACTTATGCCATTAAAAGAGCCAAATTAGAACTATAAGGCAGAGATACAGTGTTGGTGACCATCACAGGTCTAGACACAGACAGATGCAATCATAACATACTGGGGCAAAAGCCTAAAGACATGTTATTCATTTTCCTGACATGATATAAAAATGACATACCTGAACAAGTGTAAAAATGGTAAAAATACATTCCACCATTGCCCAGTATTCTGAGCAAAGTGTAAACTAATCTGCAAGAAGACTGTAACTACAACTTAAAACACAATATACCACATATAGCAGGATTAATGTTACTTTCATTGCCGCAGTTATAAACGGTTCTTTTCAATTCTGCTTTTTTAACTGACATTTTGCTCTTTGAGAAATATCATAATTAAACTGTGGAGAATATAAACCAGATTGTTGAGACACAGAAAGCAAAAAAAGGAGACACAAAATATTGAGAGAGCTGAGGTGGCCAGAAAACAATGGAAGGCCAGATTTTAAGAACTCAAAACAAAACAAAAAAAAAACCAGTCCATGTGGAATTCTACATCCAGTGAAAATATCCTTCAAAAAGAGAGGGAAATCAAAGACATTTACAGATACTAAAAGCAAAGAGAATCCATCGCCTACATACTTACAGTCAAAGAAAAGCTAGAAGTTCTTTTTACACAAAGGGAAAAGAGACCAGACAGAGCCATGAACCAGTACAAAGAAAACAGCTCAAGGAAGGATAAGCATCTAGCATAAATGTACTATCATCTGCTTCCAAGAGGTGATAGCCTTGAAAGTCCTGAACACACAGAGTCCACACGAGTCAGAATAAATTTGATGGCAATTTATAATAATAACATTATAAAATATAAAATTTTGAATATATAGCTGATTGGTTAAAACAAAAATTAAAAAATGTACTGGGGAAAAAACAAATGCAAAAATGGGGTAAATGTGGAATTATACTGTTTACACATACTAGAAATAAAATTACATAAGGTTACAAAATAGTAAAATATTATTTCAGGGCATCTTTGACCTTCTTGGGTAACGGAAACGTTCTGTTTCCTTCCGAGTAATAATTGTCTTAGGAGCCCTGTTGGCACAGTGTTTAAGTATCTGGCACACTGAAAGGTTTGAATCCACCAACGGTTCTACAGAAAACAGATGTGTCTGCCTCTTCCACAAAGTTTACGGACTGGAAGCCCTACAGGAATGTCGATTCTGTCTCACAGGGTCACCAGGAATCAAAATAGACTTTAGACCAATAGGATGCCCAATCATTTTCCTATTAGTATCAACTTTATATGAAAAAAAAAAATAAGAATCTTAATGAAACTTACAACATGAGAAAAAGCAAATGGTTCCTCTACAACGGAGAGGTGGTTTATGGGGAAAAAAAGGAGTTACATTCAGTCATGTCTGAAAAATGGAAAGGTAAACTTTAAAAGTAATCATTACTGATGAATAAGTCATTGTAAATTCTCGTTTTTATTACTACATTTCCTCTTCTGCTTCTCCTTCTAATTTTCCATGTTCTTACTTTGCTTCAGTGGGCAACACCCCCCCAAAAAAATCCAAACCCAACAATAAAAACTCATTCAAAATGTGCATAAACTAAGAACAGAGTCCAAGAGAGAGAATGCAGGTATCCTTCTAATTAAAAATATAAAATTTTGAACAAAATCTTGACCAAATTTTGAGCAAAGTTCCTGTGTTTTATTTCTCCATTTGCAATTGCACCCAAATGGGTGAAACTGCCAGGAAAATGGCATCCAGTTAAAAAGGTGTTAGTACATAAGATACAGATTTGGTGTAAAATACAATGTCTATGAACTTTGTAAGTAAACCACTATAAAAGTTAAAGAGAGAAAGAGAGAGAGAGAAGGAGAGGGAGAGGAGAGAGAGTTGGAATTTATAAGTGTGCAAGTACTGAAAGGGAAAATGTCACACATTTTTTCTATTTCTTTGAAGCTGTTTTCTCCCTAAGATGTCATAAGCTCTAGGGGGAACAAAACCTTTGTTTCCCAGTTAAAGCCTGTTAAATACTTCAAAACTGCAAGCCTATCTCCATCAAGGCAGGTTTTCTGAGGCTGTAAATCACACAGATCATGTCTGTCTTTTCTGAGGAGCAGCTGGTGGGTTTGAAATGCCTGCTTTGGGCTGGTAGCACAGAACTTCCTATTAAATACTGAGAGGAGCGTTCTGTGAGAAGAAGGCTCGTAAGGTGATTCTATCTTATTAATTTCAAGTATAAATGAAATAGTGCTTTATGTATGATTTAACTTTTTCTATGAGTCCACAAACACTAAATCTTTAAGACAAGAGTTGATTCCTGTAAGAGATCCCCATTAAGATATGAAGAGATTTTTTCCAGAACTAGGCTAAAGAAATAATATCCATTTTTGTTCAAAACTAGGAAGACTGTCTTTTCCTCTGGCCCTTGTTCTGTGGACTGAGGACCTCACAATATATGGATACACACTGAAGGTTTGTGTCATTCACTTCAGTAGATGGCGGTGGTAGTATTTGTTGACTTTTAATGCTAAATTCCTTTCTGCCCCTGTTTGTATTTCTGTTTATTCCTGTTTGACAATTTCTGGGGGGAAATTGTTTTAAAAGGCAGTCCTTAGACTGTAAGCTTTCCTAAAAGGCTTTTGAAGGAAAACCAGGTAAATCCAATAGTTTCTGAACATGCTAAATCATAATATGATATAAAACAGTCACCTGAATCATTATACAAACTACCAAACATTTTTCTTGCACTTAGATTAAGTGCTAGCAGCATTTTGCTTAAGTGTTTATACAAGAGAAACCTATTTAATGTGCTAAGTGAACTTGAGTCCTAGCTAAATGGTGTTCCCCTGGACAAACTCTTAAGCCCTGGATTAAATTAGCCAAAAAAGATAAAAACTGTTTGGGGAGATTCAGACAATACAAAATTTCTTGTTGTTAAAAAAAAAATGTTGTTGTTGTTGTGTACTGTGGATTCGGAACCGGCCCATAGCTGACCCTCTGGCAGGTTTTCAGAGGCATTTAATTGCAAGGGCGGAGGCTGCCCATCCTTCTCCCATAGAGCAGCTGATAGATTTGAACTGCCTGCCTTTGGGCACCTTCTTACCACTAGGCACATAACAACAATTCATATTTAAAGATTCCTGGAAGCCTTCAGTTTTTAACAATTGCCACTGTGTGGTAATTTATTTTCATATCTAACCGAAAATTTCTGTTTAGTAGCTTAAATCCACTCTTTATAGTGCTTGCCTAAGGGAAAAGCAACTTTTGGATTATTATTTCTTACATAATTGGTGAAAATTATTTAATCAGTTGCAACATTTTGCGTACAGAAATAAATTTAATAAACATGTAAATAATCCTAGTAATTTAGGAGAGATACAGAAAATGTAATTTTTTTCATAAATCATCTTGTTTTGAAAATATACCAATTTTTAAATCTCTACTCCATCTCAGGTACTAATTTAGGTACTAGAGCTTCAAAGTAAAGCACAGCTCATTTTTCATGGAACTCAGTTCTACAAGGAAAGAAAAACCTACAGCCTAAGAAATGCTATCATAGAAGGATAAAAAGAATACAAAGGAAATCATTGAGATGAGCAGGTCTTAAATCATCCTGAAATTTGGGGAAGCTTCAGACAAAAAGATGCTTGAAATAAGTCTTAAAGAATCAGTGGGACTTGGTAGGTGGGAATCAGAAAAAAGGGCACAAAAGCAAAAAGATAAGCAGGATTATAAAGAAATAAAATATGGATCCTATCAATACTCCAATGGTTTGGAACATCACAGGCTTGAAGGAATGTGCTGGGGTAAAGAAAGGAGAAGGGAAATGATTTGTGATTTGCTTTTAAGGTGGGAAATTATAGAATCATATTCACAAATTTGACAAAATTCCTGCAACCTTAACACTGTATCGTAAGTGCTCGTTTAGACTATGGGCTCCACAACCAGATTACATCTGTAAATAAGAACTTTATTTACTCTGATATTGTTGGTTCAATTTCTTTCCAAACGGCCTGGTCCATAGAGAGCTGCACCATTAACTCAAAGATGGCATCCTCTCTGGCAGTTCAAATTCATGAGCAGCTCTTTGGAAGAAAAATGGGCAATCTCCTCTCATGTGATTTACAGCGTCAGAAAACTGGTGGAGCATCAGGGCACTCGAGTTGATTGCAATTCGATGGTAATGGGTAGTGGTACTTAAGTAAAGTGTATTTTTATAATCCCAAAGTAGACTGTGTTGACACACACAATGCATTTCACCAAGACAGATATTAATTAATTTCACATATATTAATTCAAAAGGAGACATATAAGAGTGTTAGAGTGTGTTAGGTTACCAGTACTCCATACCAACAGTGGCTTAAGTTATTATATATCATTGAGTCAGAGTCAATTTATTGTTGACCCTCCAGTGGGTTTTCAGGGGCAACAAATCACACAGAAGAAGAACGACTACCCCCCCCAGTCCCCCCCACAGAGCAGCTGGTGGATTTGAACCACATGCTTTTAAGTTGTCTGCACAGCAGGCAGGTGAGGGCCTGACAATAGCTCAATTATGCCATCAGAAACACAGGGGCTTTCCCTCATCTTCCGACTGTGCTATCCTTACTTTTATATTCATGAGCTCAGGAAGCATATGGCATGCAAGGTAGTCATATTTCAAGCAGAAGAAGAGAGGGTCAAGCGCCAACGGATACAAGGATATAGGAATAAGTCAGTTGAGAATGTCTCCTTTAAATAGCTTCCCCCAGGAATCCTACCAAGCAAACCTGGATTTCATTGGCCAGAACTCGATGGCTCTTGTGAGCATCTCATGGTGTAGAGGTGCCTAGGAAGGTGACACTGCTTAGTTAGGTTTATTGCTACCCTGGCTAAAGCGATTAGTAGTGTTGGCCATGGGAAGTAACATGGGATCTTGTTCAACTTCCCTAGTTGGTTGCTATTCAACTTCTGTAAGACACAAACTGCTCAACAGGCCTAGAAAGGGAGACAAATAATTTCCTCTTTGGAAAGGAGTTCATTTATGCTATCAACAGAAGCTTGGAGATATATCTTCTATGTGAAAGGATGTTCCCAGCATAATTTCAAGAATAAATTTAAAATAAAGAGCGCGCCTTTGAAAGTTTACATAAATTTATTACACACAGAAAGGAATTTAGAAGTGAGTACAAATGGTTGGCATTTTATCTGTTAATGTATCACCACAAATGAAACTCGGCAACTTGTTATAACTCCAAGTAGCAGAAGAACTAACACCTGCATACGTTCAATATTCTAGATGCTCACCAGGAATCACAAAATAAACCAGCTGCTATTTTCTTTCCGGCCCAAATATTTTCCAAATATTAAGCTATTTTCGTTATTGCAAAGAGGTAACAGAATTCACAGAACTAAGCACTTAACAACTGGCTACTGTATTTATGACAGATGGCTACATTTACAATCACTAACAGTCTTGCTACTGTTTGAATATAAAACTCCCAAAATGCTACATAAATTGCATGCTCAGTTGGTTGGCTTCTAATTTAAGGGAACAAGAATTAATTTGATCTAACTATTTTAAATATCTGCCAACACACAGGATGAATTCAATGACGTAAAGAAAGATAATATTGAACCTACTCTCTTTCACTTCTTGCCACGAAACAATATATCAGCTTGCTTTTCTACTGAAATTGCATTAAAACAGATAGGCCAGCTAATTTAAACAGTTGTTGGCACATTCAATATTTATAACCCGAATCTTGCATGACTGACTGGAAGCAGTGAGTGAGAAGGTTTAGCTCAGCTGCTGCTGCCTGAAGTGATGGATGGCCTCGAAGAAGTTCTTGTTCACTGACCAGATCAATCACGTAACAGAATGAAGGAGGAAAAAGGAGATCAGCCTTAGACTAGATTCCCAACAATTCCATCTGCATGCAAAACTCTTGCGGGAAGAAATGTATTATAATGTTTATGAAGCTACTTAAAAAGAAGAAACATCTACCAGAGATGCTGCAGAATACAAATTTTAAAAAAGGTAAGACAACAGGATGATAGTCTTCTGCTTCTTAAGTGAATATTAACTGCAAGTTTATGATATATATAACCCGAAAGGTGCTGCCAACCCACAGCGATGTTTTGATCAAGCTCAGAATTAAGAGCAGAAAACGTACATCACTGGGAAGACTGCAATTTTCAGGAGCAGTATTTGCAGTTAACTTTATTCAGTCAAAGGAAAAGGTAGTATTGTGGCAGCCCTAACACACTGCTGTTTTTAATTATTTCAATGGCTGTCCTAATAAATGAGCGTGTTAAGGAGTGAACAGTCACCTGGCATTTCAAATTACAGTCATTATTAATGGCTAAATCGGCATGACAAACACTTGCACAGGTGGCCCAGAGCAGCAGCACAGCATACACACACGGCTACACGAGGAGCTCCCGGCGATGTACGGGACCACTGTGAATGGATCAGGAGCATCTCTGGATGGTTCTTCACTTAGTGCGTCCACCTGGTAGCATGAAATTGGCCATGAGAGTATTCATACTATATAGGGTGGCAGAAATTCTACTGCTTTCACCATCGCCAAGCTCCCACCGTTAAATATTTCCAAGCACTGGAGAGTGTGAGCTCAGGCTCAGCTTAGAATCTGAAAGACCTAGAGAGGCTGCAAGGAGGGACAGGCACTAAAGAGACACAGGGTGAGATCCTGGTGAGCAGGTATAGGTGTGAGTCACCAAGGAGGGCAGGCTCAGCCTCTAGGCTAGCTCTGCAGATGTCTTGAGTGTTTAAGGGCAACTGCAGGCAGCACCAAGGCTAGAGAAATGGCACTTGTTAGTCCCCACAGGCACTAAGCATTCCCTTTCTCTGGAGTAAGCTAATTTGTATTAGGAGTAGAGGGGGTTCCTGCCTGTAGGAAGTTGCACTGCTAACCCAAAGGCCGTGCCTCTCGTGAGGTGCAAAGCCACCAGTTGCTCCATTGGAGCAAGATGGCTGCCTCAGAAAAGCCATTGTAGGTGAGCTCTGAGTCAGTTCTGACTCAATGGTGATGAGTTCATGAGGTGGAGAAGCAGGAGGATTAAGAGGAAAGGGAGCAAGTAGGGTATTAAAAAATGATAAGAAACAAGAGAAAAAGGATCAGAGGGAAAGGGTAAGGATGAAGAATGATGTGGACAAAGGAAAAGACAGATAAGGGAGGAAAAAGGAGGTGAGGAAAAGGCAAAATATGGAAGAGGAGGAAGAGGAGAGTAGGAAAGGCGAGAAAGGTAAAGAGGCAAAGGAGACCGAGGGCCTAAGGAGAGGGAGCCCCAGTGGCCTAGCGGGAAGGAGTGTTGCTGCCAAGCCCAAAACAGGCAGTTCAAACTCACCAGTTGCTCCAAGGGAGACAGATGGACAATCTCTTCCACTGTGATTTACAGCTTTTGAAAATTCGCTGGAGGATCAGCTATGAGTCAGCTCCCACTTGATGACACATAGCAACCACAGGCCGGTGGAAACAGCTTATTAAATCCTACAGTAATTTATTCATATTCATTTCACTTCAGAAATTGGTTGTACTCCTCAAAGAGTCACATAAATGCACGTGTTCTTAGAATGAAAGAGCTGGGAAAATACTCAAAAATGCCTCAGACTTTCTGTCTATGAATGAGAAAATGTCCAAAGCATGCCAGACACACAGCAATTAGCTCCGTCTTGGAGTATGATTTTATACGTCAGAATCCTCAGCCTAAGGTAGGCTGTGGTTCCCCCTGCTTTGGTCAAACACTCATCTCATTCTGTTCTACAACATAATCATAAGAAATACAATCATTTCCGGTAACATAATCAACCAACCAACTGATAAAGGAGGGTTTTTAGGGTGTATTCTGCCTGTAGATCATAAATCGCTATTTTAGTACAACATGGTCTCCTGTTCCACTTTACATTCTTTCCTGACCTAGGAATCTAGACACACAGGACTGGGGAAGTCTTCAGGCCGCTGCCTATCCTAGAGCTTTGGACTTCACAGTTCTCCACAGTCACGAAGGCCAGTTCTCTGAAGTAAATGGACGTGGACGTCCTCTTTGTTTTCTTGTGTATAAACACATACACACAGAGATATAAAATACACAAAGACATATATCAGTGATCCTGTTCTCTAGAGAACATTGATTAAGGCCCTGCAGCTGGGAGTAACAACTTATTTTGGTCCCAGAAATCTGTTTCACTCTTGATATGCCAAAGGTTGGCATTCATTTTTTAATAAAGAGACGAGGAATATTTGTTCATGTTTCCATTCGGAAGCAGTGCCAAGATGCCCTGAGTGAGAACTGATGTGAGGCAGAAGACACATGCTGTGTCTGGTCACCTTCCTGATTTTTCAATGGTTCTCTGTGACGACACGTTGCTGAGGACATCCCTATCACCTGGAGGACTTTTAAAAACCCAGATAGCTGGGTCCTACTCCTAGAGTTTCTCTTTCAGTACCGTCAAGGTGAGGGCTGAGAATTTGGTGGCCTAGTAGTAAGGAGCTATGATGTCAACCCAAAGGCATGTGGTTCAAATCCACCAGCTGCTCTGCTGGAGCTAGATGGGACATTTCCTCTGCTGCTATTTATAGCCTCTGAAAACCTTCTAGAGAGTCAGCTACAAGTTGGTTTCAACTCCACAGTATACAACAACAATCCAAGAGCAAACAGTTCAATAGTTCAAATCCACTAGCTGCTCCATGGAGAAAAGTACACAATCTCCTCCTGTGCAGTTTACAGCCTCTGAAAACCTGCTAGAGGGTCACTGAGCCAATTCTGACTCAATGGCAACACATACTCACACACACACACACACACGAGCTCACTCGCACTCTCTCTCCCTTCCCCCCCCCCCAGTTCCTAGGTTGCTGCTAGTCTATGAAGTATACTTTGAGAACCACTGCCTTAGTAGAATATAATAAATTAAAAATTCTAGGAAATATAACAACCTGAACCCTAAAACCTTATTAGTTACTGTCTTAGAAAGAATCAAGAGCAGAAGAATGTAGGCTAATAATAATGAGCAGAGGTCCTGAAAAGAAAGAAAAAGATGTGTCCCAGAACCATTTTACTAGTGCACAATGACGCCCTCCCTCCGTGTGGCATCCATAAATGTGGCTTCAGAAGCCAACCTTGATGTTTCTTCCTAACGCAACCCCTGAAATCCTCCGCTTGTCCTCAGGGCTAGGTTTTTTGAAGCCATTTTTATACTAATGAGTGGATGTCTGACCCAAACTAACACCTTCACATTCTTATCATATTCATATCTCCAGGTATTCTGAAATTCCCTAGTGGGACTGGAAATGAAACAGAAACACAGAAAAAGATAAAAGAACATTTAAGGCTTTGTAGCCCTGAATTTAAGGCCAGTACATTACTGTCCATGGGGATCATGGGACAGTGCAACATGCTGGCGTTTGATGTTCCCTACTGTGTACACTCACCCACGTCGATGTGGTGAGCATCAATGAGGCCAAGAGATCTATCTTCCTTCCACATTCCAACAACTTTACTACTAAAAGTTGGTTCATGTGCTGCACACTGCACATTTAGATACAGGTATGCCTTGCTCAACATCCACAACATGGTCTATGAAACATTATGAAATTTGAACATTATGTGAACACCCTACTACATACAGCACACCTCACCACCACCATCTGTGCTTACATCATGAGACTTTGATCATATTGGCAATTGGGAAAGTTGTATGCAGGGCTCACTGGGGCCAGGAGTGTGGCTAGTGGGGATGGTCCTGGCTGCTGCCACCCTCGTGGGCAGCACCTGGAACAGAGGCAGGCACTACCTGGTACCAGGAATGAAGGGCTGCCAGCCCACTGCTGGGCAATGAATGAAGCCAGGAGGAGGTGCTGAGGTGATCACAGTGCGTTGTGGGGAGTGAGAAATAACAGGCCAAAGTGTAAATGTATCCCTCTGAGAAGGAAAAAGAAATCAGTTTAAAAAAATCTTAAAACCTATGGGATCATGGACCTAAATGCAGGTGAACATTACCCAGACATATGCAAGAGCTGCATACCCGTGTTTTAATCATCCTTTGTATCGTATGCTGTGCTGCCATCCCACAGGCACACAGTTCGAGTTCACCAGCGACTCCATAGAAGCAAGCAAGGCTGAAGAGCCCTTCAGTTTACTGCCTTTGAAAACCTGCTGAAGCTTTGGCTATGGGTCATTTCCAGCTCCACATTACACAACAGCAGCAGCAATCCTATGCCAGCTTTCTACCAAGCTGAGGAAGATAAAACACCAAGCTTTATGCTCATCTCACTTGCATGGATGCAGAAAGGGGTATAAACATCCTTTACCTGCTCCCGTGTCAGGTAGCACATCTATTATTTATTCGTTCCTAGGAGAATCAGTTAGGATTCTGCATATCAGAAAAGCCAACTCAAGCTAGATCACTTAATGAGTGGATTTACCAGCACACATAATTGGAAACCACAAAGTTACAGGCAGGCTTCAAGTTCGCTTGGTTCAGCAGCTCTACACAATCATTACAGATCCGATGTCTTTCTAGTTCTCCCTTTCCGCCATCTGGCGCCAGTTCTACTTTCACGGTCACAGGATGGTGCCAGCTGTAAACAGGTGCTCCTATCGCAGTATCTCAAACAAGTTCTCAGAATGCTCTGGGGTCAGCCAGCACTGGTCAGATGGCCACACAAAAGAATGCCCGTTAACCACACCCATTGCTATCGAGTCTATTCCGACTCACAGAAACTCTATAGGACAGAGTGGGACTGTGCCGGCAGGGTGTGGAATCTGTAGTTTTTATGGAAGCAGACTGTCACACATATCTTCTTACCAACGAGCAGTTTGTGGGTTCACACTGCTGCCCTTTCAGCCAGCAGCCACACGCTTAACCACAGTGCCACCAGGACTGCTTTTCAGAAGACTAACTGTGGCTAACTGAAGGACTCTCCATAGACATACCCACCATGCTCACTAGGCGGAGCTCTAATCAGTTTCTCTAGAAGGATGTGGATTGCACTGCGCCAGGAGAATCAACAAGCAAAATAAAGGTGATTCCACCTGTGGATGACAACGGTCTGACTTGCAACAGGAGACAGCTCAGGGACCAACAGTGTTTTGACAGCCCGGGGACCAACACTGTTCTGCTCCACTGTGCACAGTCACTAAGACTCAGAAACAACTCAAAGGCAGCTAACAACAACAAAACACGTAACACCCAAATGTACTATGTTCATCGTTTCTGGATTCTGACTCAAACAAATGAACTACAAAATCCAGGTAATTTTAGAAGAGAAAAATGCCAGGTAGACAAGCAACCATTACCTACTGTGTTTGTGCATTTAGAAAATAGCTTCAAAATCTAGTTTATTTTACAACCATTATAATAACTGGTTAAAGCAAGAATGATGACACAAAACTAGCAAGTGGAAGTTGAATGAGATGTTTACACAGCTTCAAAGTGTCGCCTCACAAATGACTTCCTAATTTTAAACAGGAAAAAACAATCAGCAATAAGGAAACCTGGCAGACACCCCCTTAACAAAGTTGGCATCATCTGTAATGAACACACCAGTATCACATGCTTCCTCATAAACTGTACTCTGAAAGACACATCATTTTCATAAAAGATTAACAGAAAATGTGGATGCATGCACTGAAGAGATCATGTCTTTTCTTTCAGAACATATTTTAGAAAATAAGTTCTAAAAATGTGATTCAGAAACTCTTGATTCTCAAAGATTGGTGCGAGGACTCCTAAGGGTCACCACGGTCTCTACATGGCACACATGATAAAGCACTTGGCTATGATTGAAAGGTTGGCAATTCACACCCACCCAGAGGCACCACTAAAGGTCTCAGCCATTGAAAACACTATGCTGCCCAGCTGTGCTCTGTTCACATGGAGGCTCTGTGGGTCAGAATCTTCGTCAGGGCAAAAATTCTACTGTGAAGTTCTCTAAGACCCTTTCATGGGGACAGTGATGTAAAGGCTATTTTAATAACTATATTAAGATGATATTTGCCCTTTATATTCTCTTTCTGTTCTATTACAATGGAGTTTCCCCGGAGCGACACAATACACAATATAATCACACGGCAACAAGATGAATGCAGGAGTAGATTTGAGAATCCAGTTGTCTTTTTATTTAGCGAATAAATTTTGTTTTGTTTTCATGTAAAACAAAGTCACTTTTTATGAGAATGTAAAACAAAGCCACTTTTTATGAGAATATTAATAAAAATAATACTTCTTTTGTTAATTTTTCACTTTAAATTTGGTTGAAACGACTCATTTCAGGAGTTAGTTTACTAAAAGCTAGGTAAGTCCATTTATCTTAATGTCAACCTTTCATATTTTTCCATCTGCTTTTACACACCATTCTACTGGTGCTTTTAACCAAGAATGAATAATATAAAAATATATTTACTAATAAATATGTGGGATATGTTTTGGTACACAAAAACTAAAAATAAAAAAATGCCACTTTCATATTGTTTTTCAAACTTTGAAAAATATCATTTTCAAAGAGTATGTTCCATTAATATGCAATGCATTTATTATTTATAAGTATAACTTTTAAATAAAGATTTATTCCTAAATAATTCTTTAAAATTACACAGTGTTAACTACTAATAAAGTAAATATTGACAGATACAAACTACACAAATGAAAGTTCTTTGAGATCCTGAGTAAATTTTAAGAGTGTATAAGATGGATGTCAGATGAGACTCTGAGTATTGCATTAGAGTGCAGAGAAGCCAAAGCTAAAGGAAGAAATCAAGAAATCAAAGAGCTGAATAGAAAATTTCAAAAGGCAGCTCGGGACGACAAAGCAAGATACTATAATGAAATGTGCAGAGAGCTGGAGTCAGAAAATCAAAAGGGCCTGACTCGCTCAGCGTTTCTTAAGCTGAAGAAGTTGAAAAACAAATTCAAGCCACGGGTGGCCACACTTAAGGAGAGTTTGAGTAGAATGCTGAATGATCCAGAATGTATAAAAAGAAGATGGAAGGAGTACACAGAGTCACTGTATCAGAAGGAATTGGCTGACACAGAGGAATTTCATGAAATGACATATGAGCAAGAACCTATGATGATGAAGGAGGAAGTTCAAGTTGCTATGAAGGAATTGGAAAAAACAAGGCTCCAGGAGTTGACTGCGTACTAACTGATTTATTTCAACAAACAGACGCTGCCCTGGATGTGCTCACTAGGTTGTGCCAGGAAATCTGGAGGATAGCCAGCTGGCCAACTGACTGGAAAAGATTGATATATGTTCCCATTCCAAAGAAAGGTGACCAAACAGAGTGTGGAAATTATCGCACAATATCACTGATATCATACTCAAGCAAGATTCTGCTGAATTATCCAAAAATGTTTGGAACAATATGTCAACAGAGAACTGCCAGATGTGCAGGCTGGATTTAGAAGAGGTTGCGGTACTAGGGATATTATAGCTAATGTAAGATGGATCTTGGCAGAAAGCAGAGAATACCAGAAGCATGTCTATCTGTGCTTCATTGACTATGCAAAGGCTTTTGACTGTGTGAATCACAACAAGCTGTGGCTGACTCTGAGAAGAATGTGAATCCTAGAACATCTGATCTTGCTAATGCAAAACCTATACTTGGACCAAGAGGCAGTCGTCAGAACAGAGCAAGGAAACACTACATGGTTCAAAATCAAGAAAGGATTCCGTCAGGGATGTATTTTGTCTCCATATCTTTTCAGTCTGTATGCAGAATAGATAATTCGAGACGCTGGGCTGTATGAGGAGGAATGTGGCATCAGGAATTGGTGGAAGAATAGTCAACAACCTGGGTTATGCAGATGACACAACCCTGCTCGCTGAGACTGAGGAGGTCCTGAAGCGTTTGCTGCAGAAGGTCAAGGACTGCAGTCTTCAATATGGATTGAAGCTCAATATCAAGAAAACAAAGATTCTCACCACTGGGCCAATTGGCAGCATCAGTATGGACAGTGAAGAGATTGAGATAGTTAACAGTTTTAGTTTACTTGGCTCCGCAGTCAACACTCTTGGTAACAGCAGCCAGGAAATCAGGAGACAAATTGCATTGGGAAAGTCAGCTGTGAGGGACCTCTCAAGAGTACTGAAGTGCAATGACATCAGGCTGGAGACTAAGGTGCACCCGATCCAGGCTATAGTCTTTGCAATTATGTTCTATGCATCGGACAGTTGGACAGTGAATAGGGATGATAGAAAGAGAATTGATGCCTTTGAATTCTGGTGCTGGAGAAGAGTGTTGAATATACCATGGACTGCAAGGAGAACAAACAGATTTGTCCTGGAGAGGGTGAAGCCAGAATGTTCCCTGGAGTTAAGGATTCTGAAGCTTCGTCTGACATACTTTGGGCATGTTGCATGTCCCTCTCCTTGGAGAGGGACGTCATGCTTGGGAGAATGGAGGGACGGCACAGGAGAGGAAGACCCTTGATTAGATGGATCGATTCTGTGAGTGGAGTGGTGGGCATGAGTGTGTTTGAGACGGCGAGGTTGGCACAGGATAGAATGGCGTTTAGGGCTCTTGTACATAGGGTCGCTATGAGTCGCAAATGACTCGGTGGCACATAACAACAACATAAGAGTCTTGATACCCAAAAGTTTGAGAACTACTGTTTTAGAATAAAGAAAATACATATTTGAGTCACAATACTTAAATAAAATAATCACAGCATGAACATATAAATAAAACATAATGTAGAAGCATTATTATATGAAAACCAATAAAATATTTTTAAAAAGATAATATGGTGAGGATTTCCCCCAGAACTATTATCAGCTTCAACAACGTAGTGTTCAGGCTAATAGAGGCTCAATAAATAGTTGTTAAATGAATGATTCCGAATAATGAGGTGGGAAAGGTGGGTTAGGAGAGTTGTGAAAACCAATGAGATAATGCATGGTGTGTCTGTGGTATATTATTATTGTTCACAATTCTACATTATCCCTGAAGCATAGGAAGAACCTGCTTAAGCTTACAACTTTGAATGCTAAAGATAAGGACAGAGAAGCTGATTATTTAAAGCACTGATTGACCAAGGACCAATTCTGATTTTTCTTTCAAATCTCTGAACTAGGAGATTTCCAGATTGAACCTGGTCATACAGTACTGGATACCAGAGCGCTGGCATCATAGAGGGTGCACTAGCCGCCATGTTTGTCCATTTGTACAATGGCAGGCAGTCAGAGGAAGCTGGCATGTAGGATAGAAAGCAGAGAACCATGCTCTCAGACCCAGCAAATGAGAGGAAATAGAGGGGCTCCCAGAGAGCGAGCCTGCTCACAACCATCACCTCCCTTCATGGTGGATCAACTTGTGCAGTGGGTTTTGTAAGATCTCTACATGCTCTTACAAGATACCGTTGACATGGCTTAACTGAAATAGATATCTGTTCCTAAAACCAAGGGAAAAGAAGTTGTTTTGTTTGCTTTTTCACCTTGCTAATCCTGACCCACAGATGTCTGGTCATTTTTAGAAGGCAGGCAGGGATAGAAGAGGAGAAATCGGGATTGCAATAACCAATTCAACTTTCTGCAACTGAGAGTCAAGGCAGTTGGAGAAATTAACTTTTAAAAAGTGTTAGAAGTCATGATTATAAAAATCATACTGCGGCTGCATAGCAGACTGGACTTGGGGGAAGAAATTGTATAACAATGAAAGAATTTTTTTCTTTTTTTTTTACTTTTCAAAGAGAAGAAAGAACTGAAGGGGAAGGGTGGCCAGGGAGAAAAGTGCAACAATGAATGAATAGAAATCCAAAATCTCTGTAAATTTTCATTAAAATTAATAATAATAATAAAGATAAATTTTAAAAAAGAAAAAAAACATACTGCATCTTCATTCTTTACCAGTTCAAACATTGAAAGGCAGCAAAGACATTTTTTAAAAAGGAAGACGACAGCAAAGAAGAAGAAAAAGGAAGTCCGGAGACCTAGATTATAGTCATGGCTTTAGTAGGAACCTCACATCTTTTTTCTGGGTCTCACATTTTTCTAATTAAAAAAAAATAGAGAGCTTGATATAATGTGTAGATGCTCCATAATAAAAGATAATTAAGTGCTAATTTTTAAAAAAGTTTTTCCTAATACATCAATTTCTAGAAAAGAGTATAGTTGGCGCTCTGATGGTCTAGTGGATAAGGAGTTGCACTGCCAACCCAAAGTCATGGGGTTTGAAACCACTAGCTGCTCTACAGGAGAAAGATGGCCAATCTCGTCTTTGAAAATCTGCTGGAGGGTCAGCTGTGAGTTGGCTGCTAACTCAATACCAGGTAACTACAATGGATTTGTTACTTTATTTCAAGTTGCTATTTTTATGATCTATAATCCTATACTGTCTAAAACGATGTTAAAAGACATCTTCTTTATCAAGTTCGAAATTGCTTTTGACACCTAAGGAATAAAGAACAATCATCCCCATTTGTATGAAGTGCAGCAGCTGCTCTTATTTATGAAAACAAATGTGACTAACCTACAACTTGACTGAGAATTTCAGAGCACTGTTTCAGTTTATTTTAATAGCTTTTTAAGTATGAAAAGATATACAATATAACAGCACTAATATGTTCCAATAAAAAAGGGCAAGCTACTTGGCTTTAATTAAAGTTGTCTTTGGGGAGTTCTATTATGAGTTTATAATCAGAGTTTTCATTCAAGAGCCAAATATGGCATTCCACAGCTTCAGACCAGCAGTGAAAACACATGACCCATGCGGCTACTTTGAGAAAACTCAAGAGATTTCATTTCTCCTTATCCAATTTCTCCTGCCTTTCCTTATTCTTTGAAATCATTATTATAGCACTGGTAAAGGCATAAGGAGCTCTGGTGGCCTAGTGGCAAGAAGTGCGGCTACAATCTCAAAGGCACATGGTTCGAGGCCACCAGCTGCTCCACAGGAGATGGGCAATCTCCTCCCATGCAATTAACTGCCTCTGGAAACTTGCTGGAGGGTCAGCTATGGGTCAGTTCTGACTGTACTATACACAACAAAAACAACAACAAACAACAATAGAGATATACAGTACCCTGGTGGCCTAGTGGTAAGAAACTGCACTATACTTCCCAAAGCAAGCAGTTCAAGTGCACCAGCTGCTCCGCAGGAGAGGGACAGACAGTCTCCTCCCATGTGACTTACTGTCTCTGAAAATCCACTGGAGGGTCAGCTATGGGTCATTCAGATTCGATGGTAACAACAACAACAATAGCAGATATACAGATAAGATTAATGTACTCTACACATGGTAGAACCACAAACCAAGCCCAACAATGCCTTCAGTTCATTCTAATTCATGGCAACCCTCCCTTGAGTTTCCAAGGCTATAAATCTGTAAGCACCTGAGGGGTTGTTCAAGTGCATTCAAACTGGCCATTTGGCCAACAGCCCAACACATGGTATGCTTGGCCACCATAGCTCCTTTTCATACTTAGCAGGTAAACAAAAGGCACACAACAACCCCCCTGCTGGGGAGCTCTTGTGGTCTAGTGAGTATGGAGTTGCACTTCCAACCCAGAGGCAAGTGGTTTGAACCCCCAGCTGTTCTAACAGATAAAAATGTCCTCCTTTGGATCCAAAAGGGTGAGGGTGGGCGTAAAGGAGTGAGGATGGGCGTAAAGGAGTGAGGATGGGCAGGGACTAATTACAGAACCGCACAATTTGGTAGGTAGAGGGGAAGTAAAAGAAATGGGAAAGGTCTGGTGGGGATCTGGAAAGACAGGGTAATGGTGGGCATAGTTCAATGGTGAGTATTGTATAAAACATAAAGAATGATTGTATGAAACACAATGTGAACGAAGGATAGCGTGAAACAGTGTATATGAACTTGTAAGAAAACCTTTATTTTTTTTAGATCTGTGCAATTTGCAACCTCTGAAAGCCAGTTGGGTCAGTTATGAGCTGGTTTCAACTCGATGACAATGAGTTGTTGATTTGTTTTGCAAGAACAAGTTTTGCTGTGAGTAGGAATCCACGCAGCAGCACTGGGTTTGGTGTGGTTGACATTGGAGGTTGAGAAAAGGAAAGCCAGATACCGTCCTAATCTCGCTCACTGTTTTAACTCTTCCTTTTTTTCCTTCTTCTTATTTTTCCCTAATCCAAGAACCGCAATAACAGTGGATCAATATATTTAAATACAAAAAAGCATAACATTATTAAGGAGCTCTAGTGGCAGTCTGTACACGTTGCCCTGTTAATGGAAGGACCATGCATCTCTGGCAGTCTGAAACCAAGGGCTCTGAGGGAGACATCTGGGCAGTCTCCTCCCTTTAAGACTCAGCATCAGAAACCAGACGGATGCAGGCTCACTGTAAGCGGGAACAGACTTGATGGCTGTGAGTTTGGCTCCTTTGGTTTTGATGGATGGCCCGTCATCAAACACACAAAATTCTTCAAAGTGCTGTGAAGTCCACAAGGATGAACAAGGCACAGTCCACACTCTCAAGGACGATCAGTGTGAGGTCAACAAGATGGAAGAGTGTTTCTGTAGAAGCTCGAGGGCATAAGGAATATGTGCGGAGGATACACCACCTGAGATGTTCAATGTATTGGTCAGCAGTACAAAACATCACCAGAGCTCCCTAAGGAGGGGTCAGTAGTGGGTTCGAACCATCAATCCTTTTATTAGCAGCCAAGTAGTTTAACTACTGTGCCACCAGGGCTCCTTCAAATACACATAATCATCATTTTAAGAGTCAATGTGGATGTTAGAGTGCCTCACAACACAAAATTTAAATGTGGTGGGAAGATACAATACCAGCTTTATTTAATTATTAATTGCTACCCTACTTTTAGGAGTTCTGGTGGTCTAGTGGGGAAAAGCTGTACCACAATCTCAAAGTCATGTGGGTCGAGTCCATCAACTGCTTTGCAGAAGAAAGATGAGCAACCTCTTGCTATGTGATTAACTGCCTCTGAAAATCTGCTGGAGGGTGAGCTATGGGTCGGTTCCTACTCGACGGTACACAAAAACAATAACAACAACAATAACCACCCAACTTTTAAAAGAAATGAAGCTCAGCCATAGTCAAAAAGAGTCTGAGTCATGGCTGAGTCCATGAATAGAACTGAGAAGCCTATAAAGACTTCAATGGTTGATTTTTTGGAAGTAGACAAGATTGAGTCTTCTCCTAAGGTGCTTCAGGTGAACTTAAACCACTAATTTTTCCACTAGCAGTCAAGCATTCATATTAAATTTGACCAGAACCCCAAAATGCATAAAAGAGTGAAAAAAAGGTACAAAGGAGTTCTATTTGAGCAGACAGAAATGATTCAGAGATGTCAAAGTATAAAAAAAAATTTCCAAAACTTCTTTTCGATGGATATAAATTCTAAATAAGAACACCCGCCACCCAATCGATTGCCAACCACCTACCTCATCCATCTCTACATCACACCACAAACTGCAATCTACTCAGAGGAGTATAGCAATGTGAGAAACCGGAAAACACTCAAAGAGGAAGATGAGCAAATGTACTAGGTCTCTATACAGAATCTACAAGTCCAGTGAAGTCTGCAGTTGCCTTTCATAAAATCTGAGCTATATTGTTTACATTTGCAGCTTAAAATTTCAAAGTTAAATGACAGTCTCATCAGGATTCAAAAGCCTTGGGCCCCAAAATGTCAAGATAGAGCTGAGGACTGGTGTGTGTGGAAGGGGGTTAGTGGTAGACCATTACGTGATGAATAACAAAGGATTTAGATTTAGTTTGTGAAAGCACTACTATAAGATATACTTGTGTTTAATGACATGAATTTCATCCCAGTATTCTATCTGTGAGTCCAAACAAAGTTATTAAAATGTTTTTGCGTGCCAATGAGAAACTCCACAATTTATTGAGGGCAGGGGAGTACATGGGAATTAGCTTGTGAAAGTCACAAATCCTGCCGCCTTATAGACAAATTTTCCTTTTTATTTATTTCTTTGGCCAGCTTGATCAAAGCCAAATGACTTCATAAAGTTCTCATGAGGAACTTTGACTGCTCACAAGAACTACCTCCACAAACACAATTAGAACAGTTTCAGCACACTGAAAATGGCCTACATTATAGATTTTATAATTGAACTACAAAGGTCCTACAGCATGCATATGATAGTCTATTGTGCAGACAGTTTCAAGCTCTTTTTAATTAACTCTCAAAATAAAAGTAAAATGCAGTTAAAGGGAGAAAAGCATCAAACCAGAGGAAACATTTCTCGTGACAATAAGATGAGAGCTAAGTGAGTATCATGGCTCTGTGGAGGCGCATTCTCCCAACTCTGTCATATCAAAGAAGGCGGCGTGATCAGAAGGGCTGGGATTCGCCGTGAAGCATCTTTAATCATCCCTCTTAGGGCAGGAGAACGGTGTCAGCAGGAAACAGCAAAGGCTTATTTATTATGTTTTAAGTCATTAGAAGTTTGCCTGCTTTACCTATTTTTCCCAGGTCCTTCTTCTTCACAGATGAACATTCTTCACTAAATGTGGTGTTACACTTGGCCTGGTTACCTGCAGCTCCTTTCACAGGAAGCTTTAGTACCAGCAGTTCCCGGAGTTGTCTTTCAAACCAATCACTAGCGTCCACACTCTGAAGATGGTATTTGCTTCTCTTTTCACATTTACGCTGATCATTTCCTTCTTGACTGGGAATCTCCATAAGGCAACAGTCAAGCTGACTCCCTTTCTTCAAAGACAAATACCACAAAATTTCACAGGGGAAAGAGATGTGCCTGTCTTGTCTCAAAATTTTTAAACAGTAATCTGATGCAGTGACTAGGGTAATTGCAGTAGATGTGTCAGAGACAGCAATGCTGGCACAGGACAGAGTGGGTTCCAGAGCTGTAGTTCATAGGGTTGTTAGGAGTGGCAAGTGACTCGACAGCACACAACAACAACAATCTGAAAAAGAAATGTATGTCCCTGAATGCTCACCTATAATCAGAAATTAAAAGGTTATAAACGAATATTTACCATACAATTATCATTCAACTTTATGTATTTTCATTTTCAGGAATCTTGATAGCATACTGTGTAGTATGGTGGGCTGCAATTCAGAAAGAGGGTGGTTCAAACCATAGGCAGCACATTGGGAGAAAAAGAGACCATCGCCTCCTGTAAAGACAAAGTCTGAGAAGCCCTGTGGAACTCAGAGGTCGCTGAGCCAGAGTCCTCAACACTGGGTTGGGTTTAGTTTCATTTCATTTTTAGGAGCCTGGTGGCATAGTGTTTAACATATCAGACTGCAAAGCAAAAGGCTGGTAGTTCAAATCGCCAAGAGAGAAAGAGTGACAGTCTCAGTAAGTATTCAAACTCGAAAATGAACTAGAGGGTCACTTGTTGTATGGTCGAGTCAGAACCAACTCCTAGCTGACCTTCCAGCAGATTTCCGGAAGCCTTAAATCACACAGGAGGAGACCGCCCATCTCTCTCCTACTCCTACTCCTCAGTCCAAATTCCTACCACTAATCCCTAGAGAGTTATTAGGAGACAGACTTGGAGTGAGTTTCATTTCATTTTACTAACTGCCCAATAATGGGGAGCTCTGGTGGCAGAGTCTGTAGGAGGCTGTGCTGCTAATGCTATTCCTCTTTACAATTCCCCTAGCAGCTCCGCGGGAGAAGATGCTGTGTAATTTACAGCCTTGGAAACCAGTTAAGAGGGTCAGTTATGAATCAGTTCCTATTTAATAGCAATGAGGGAGAGGGGAATCCAATAATAAATAACATCCCTACAATGGCCCAGTGGCAAGAAGCTGTGCTGTAATACTGAAGACACGTGGTTCAAGGCCACCAGCTGCTCCGCAGGAGAAGGATGGGAAATCTCCTCCCATGCGATTAACTGCCTTTGAAAACCCACTTGAGGGTCAGCTATGGGTCAGTTCCGACTCCACGGTACACAACAACAACAACATCAACCCCACTTTACAGGTGACACCTTGACATGCAAATGGTTCAGCAACTTCTCCAGAGTTCCCAAGTTAGTAGGGCAGAGCCAGTGACTTCGAAGCTTATAATCCACCAGAAGGCACTGACATGTGCTCTGATCACTTGACACAGGCCCTGATCACTGATGTGACAGTCAATTAACTACATAACAAATTACATTATGATTTTTTAAAAGTAAGAAAACTTGCAAATATTGCCACATGGGAAATTTTTTTTTTGCTATGATTATAGCTCTGAGCATGCTCTCCTTGGTTACCTAGAGAGTATCCTCAAAATAATTTCTAAAAGCTAAATGAACCAAACTAAGAATCAGGAAGAAAAGATTTTTCACAGAACATATGTCTAACAGATACATTTATAACATCTGATATATACACATACCACACATGTTATCTAAAACTTCCATATCAAATCTATTTTAAGGCATGCAAAATTAACATATTATTAAAGTCAGTATGCAAAGCATCTTAAAGTACTCTCTTTACTAATGCATGCAACAAACTATACTGATTATGCAAGTACATTTAATTGGATATAATTAAAATAATGATATTTAAATACTGATGATTTTTAAAAGGAAAAAAAAAAGACACTGGAATTAGCCATGAGCTGCATTCAAAATTCTAATTAAACTTGCAATGCCAATATTACTTTGGTATACAAAAATCCTAGCATATAAAAGAACTACCACTTGTCAACTTCTGTTCTAAAAACACAGTTGAGAGATACACTAACTTAATAAAAGATTACCCTAAATAATAGTGCTTTGTACTTTGATAACAACTTTGACAAGTAATTTAAAAGCTAAATGGCAACCATTATTTGATTCAAAGGAAAGTATCAAAATGACCAAAAGGAAAATACATTTTCCACAGAAAGAGCTGCAACTGGTTAAATGGACACACTCGCAGAAGCCCTCACCAAGGTCATTTTGACCTGAGGATTTCAAATTAGGGTATTCTCCTAACTCCAGTGGCTTTAAAGTGCAGGAAAATGACAAGGGGCATGCGAAAAGAACAGGGCTGTAGCTGTGAGGCCATATTCATTTTCCCTTGTTTAAAGTTCCAAGAAAGTCCACTGTTTGAAGTAGCCTGGACGAAGGGAAGGTAGAAACAAAATTCAATGGCATAGAAGGACCAGGACATCTTATCAATTTCTTTTTTTCTGATCTTCCCATCTAACTCACTCTATCAACAATACTGAAAAGCTGATATAAGAGAGTAACTGTCATCAAACTATCTTCAGGGTAAAGCTTTGTTTTGTGAGCTGAGTCTTTCCAATTTTCCATGCTACAAGCAGGGAAGAAGAAGCACTGAGGTGTGCCTGCACCTCAACTTCCCCAAATGTCTTTAAACAACAACTACCCACAGTACTTGGCTTACCTCTGACAATATGATCAGAAAACTGACAGAGTGTAAGCATCTCTCCCGAGGCCATAAAGCTCAGTGCTGTATTTAAGCACGAAGGAAGTAAAGTAAGATACAAACTGTGGAGTGGGCATCCCAAATCCTAGACCTAACCCCAGGTTAAAATCCTTAAACTCCACTCACACACAACTTCAGATTTCAGCTACTGCAATTCAAAGTTCACAAAGAGCCAGGTAAACTGGTAAAGTCTAGGGGCACTTTAGGAATCCTGAGGGAGCTGTAGTGGATTGGTGGGCTGCTAACTGAAAGGTCAATGGCTGTTCCTCAAGAGAAAGATGGAACGGTGCACTCCCATTATGATTTACAGACTAGAATCTTAATGCGGCAGCTCTGCTTTGTTCTGTACAGTCACGATGGGACAGAATAAACTGGGCGGCAGTGAGGGACACTTTGGGGGTTTCTTCTTCCTTATCTTATGCACTAGACTGCTAGCTGACAGGATGGTTATTTGAACCCTCCAGCATCTCAGAGGGACAAAGACACAGTGGTCTATTTCTGTAAAGATTACAGCTTTGGAAACCATACAGGGCAGTTCTACGTTGGCTTGCAATAGTGCTATGAATTGGTATTTGAATTGTTTTGGCTTTTGTTTTCCTCCACAATACTAAATTTCACAAGCAAATAGGACTCCAGATAGCTAAGGGTTCAAATGGAAGAGCTCTAGCAGCAATATTGTCTCGGCACCAAACGCTAAGAATCCCAAGCCCCCCCGCCCCAATCAGCATGTGACACCCACCCTAGGCTTTCACAGTGCTTGGATCTCATACATTAAAATAGCACTGGCTGAAGTGAAGAAAAGGAGAACAATAATGTCTATTCACCAGAGGCACAATAGTACAAAATGTCTTTGGAATTCATAAAGATCATGACAAAATCAAGAAGGAGAAAGGAATTAGCACAACTCAACAATATTCAGTAAAATGAATGTGCTTTCTGTCAAAAACTATTCTATTCCGAAGTCCTCTTATGTGATTGGCAGCATCATATACAGTGGAAGTGGGTTTCTATTTCAAGATACTGTTAGTTCTCTTCCAAGAGCTCAGGTTAGGGAGGTCCCTCTCATGCACCAGATGTCTACCCCCAGGCTTGGAAACACCTACCACCTAGCACAAGGGAGCTATTGATTTCCCACTCCCATAATGATACAGTACAGAGACCACAAAATGGAAGGATTTTTTAAAACCTGTTGTTTCAAAATTCTTTAAATTCATTTCAAACAGTGAGGCACAAGTATGCTAAAATACTTTAGAAAGGAAAGCAGCTACTAACACTAAGAAACAAACAAGTCAAGATAAAGGATTATTTATAAGGAAAAAAACAAACAAGGGAAGGGAATCTACTGTCTGTGTGCGTCTGCTGACAATGAAAGAGAGAAACAGGAGAGAATTCCGTTATTTCATTGTTCATATCGTACAGTACAGTATATTAGTGTAGCACAGCACAGAGCGCTCTGGTGGCCTTGTGGCAAGAAGATGTGCTGCAATCCCAAAGGCACGTGGCTCGAATCCACCAACTGCTCTGCTGGAGGATGGGCAATCTAATCCCATGTGGTTAGCTGCCTCTGAACACCTGATGGAGGGTCAGTCATGGGTTGACTCTGACTGGATGGTACACAACAACAACAGCAAAGCACAGTACAGGAAGTACCCCTTTCCCTACACATGCTTTTGTCTAAGGCCTGGTAAATGACAGAGCTCTGTAGCCACTTCTACAGAAGCAGGATTCTGACCAATGCTAATTTTAAGATTTTACAAAACAAACAACAACCTTGTGCTTGAACACAATAAAGAATAAAAATAGATGAAGTTATTACTTAGTTTTCACTTTTTAAAAAAAGTCTAATACAAGTATTCTCTTATTTGTGATACAAAATATTGAAACAAAGATGTGGGTAAAAATTATTTGCTCTCAGGCATCATTTATCCCTCAGAAAAGCTAACGAGAGATACAGAAACATCTCATGTTACAAGATCTTTTCTTCTACGAATTCTAATGGTAAAAAGTTGCACATGGGATACCCTTGAAGAGGTAGAAAATGAACCCTTCTGACTATACCAATTGGATATTTAAACATCATCAGACAGAGAGCAAGACAACATGGGATGGCCTTCAGAGGGCAGACATGGGATTTTTTTTTAAATTTTTTTAAAGCATATTCTTTTCATTTAATTTTTTTCCCCCTTCATTCATTGTTGCACATTTTCCTCCCTGCCCCCTTTGAAAAAAAAATTCTTTCATGGTTATACAATCCCCCCCGAGACCACAGTCTACTTTAATATGCATTTCTTTTTCTGTCATCTTGTCATGAAAATAATACCTAATCCTATATTCCTTTTAAACAGTTTTCTCCCTCATCTATTTCAATGCAGTATACATTATTTATTTCCTCTTTTCTTAGGTTTCCCCCAACCCTGATGTCAGCCCCGTTTTACAACAGTGGCGCTATGCAGTATTTGTCCTTTTGTGACGTATTTCACCCCGAGGCTGGATTTTGACTGAACCCTGAATTCTGGTTTTAAGAGTTAATAACTCTACAATCTTTGGCAAATTCCTTAATCTCTCTGAGCTTCAGTTTCCACAAGGGTAAATCAGTTGTAATACTCACAACAGCTATTCAGGCTGCTTGTGAGGAGTAACTGACCCAGAAACAAAGAGGTTAAAATAACACCCACTATATCGTTAATAGTTACTGGATGCTAGCCATTATTTATAATTTATGCAAAGTCTCCCATTTAAATTTGTATGACATATCAATGAGTGAAGCATTAAGTGAGTTAAGTATTAATACTTGTATTTCCTTGGTGAAGCAGCAGAGACAGGAGTAGGTTCACATTGTCTGCAAATCTGCCCCAGGTCGCATGAGGTAAGGTATAATTTGGCTCCTGGTCTGTCCCCTTCCAAATGCACACTCTAAACGAATACATAAACGTGTTTCCCACAGCACTTACTGCATCTTAACATTCATAATTGATATTTAAATGACCTTTTAACTTATCTTTCTCTTTCTGAGTAAACTATGGGAGGACCGGGACTGGGGTCATTTGTGACCTATCTTCCCATCCGTTTATGCATATTTCAGAGCTCATTATGCTGCTGAGGAGAAAACACAGGATCTGTGTTTTTCTAAAACTCAAAGTCTAATAAAAAGACAGACAACCAAGTGTTGTTGTTAGTACCGCAGAACCTGAACTGACCCATACTGACCCTCTGGTGAATTTCAGAGGCAGTTAACTGCACAGGAGAAGACTGTCCATCCTTCTCCCACTGAGCGGCTGGTGGCCTCAAACTGTGTACCTTTGAGATTGCAGCACAGTTCCGTGCCACTTGGCCACTAGAGCTCCCTAGACAACCAAATACATAGGTAATTATAAAATTACAGTTTGAATGAAAGTATGATGTTGTTGTTGTTATGTGCCGTCGAGTCGCTTGCAACTCATAGCGACCCTATGTACAACAGCCCTAAACTCCGCTCTGTCCTGTGCCAATCTCACTGTCTCTGATACTCCCATTCCAATTATCCCAGTCACTGAAACAATCCACCTCATAGAGGGCCTTCCTCTCCTGCGCTGTCCCTCCACCCTCCCAAGCATGATGTCCCTCTCTAAGGACTGGTCTCTCCTCACAACA
>NW_006399863.1:1790155-1806825 GCF_000299155.1 Elephantulus edwardii | reverse complement strand
GTTGGGTCACCTTTCTTTGGGATGGGAACAAATATCGATCTCTTCCAGTCAGGTGGCCAAGTGGTTGTTCTCCAGATGGTTGTACAGGATGTTAAAAAGATAGGAACTTTACTTAGCTGGGAGCAAGGAAAAAAGACTTTTGTGAGGAGATCCATTTAACCTCAGGTGAGAATAAAGGGGAGGAGTAGCTAGGCAAAGACACAGAGATATAAACCAATTGGGTACAGGGCCCTGAAAAGAGAAGGAGCCTGTCACATGAGGAATGACAAGAGCCTATGTAACCGGCAAATTATGAGGAAGGAGAGATGTGAGAAGAGAAGGGGGAGGTAGGAGGTACATAACAGTGGTGATGATGTGGGGATTTAACCTTATCAGTGGGAAATACAGTTTTCTTCTTAAAATCTATTATACAACAGAATGGATCTTTTTTTAAAAGACAACTGCATTTCCCACTGAACTAAGGAATAATGGTTTTGTAAAATATTCTGAACATGGGAAAGCCTAGAGAGCATTATGTTGAGTGAACTAACTTGGCCTTATAAGGATAAATACTGCAAAGTGCACCATTATAGTAAAAATAGAAAACAAGAAAGATGCATATAAATGTCCAAAAGGGGAAGGAGGAAAAAGGAAGGGGGTAGAAATCACTAGGATAACAGAGTTTAATGGGTGGATTAGGGGGAGAGTAAGGGAAGATTCAATGGGGACCAGAAAAGACGACATAATAATAGGCCTAGATCAATGGCAATGAATTATATGGGATACAGTATATAGGAATGATTGTATGAAATATAATGTAACTGAGAGATTGTATAGAACACAATGTATATGAATGAAAAACAATGTAAATTAATTATTGGATGAAAACTAATACAAGTATTTTCTAAAAAGGAAGACTCTAACTGTCAAGTGGATTGAATAAGGACAACAAGGAGGCTAGAAAGCTCTGATAGTAAATGAGGAGAAACATATTGGTGGGTCAGACAAGTGAAGGTGGTGGGAGGGTGGGGAGAAGCACACAGATTCAAAGTATATCCCTCATGCCTAATACACTGCCTGACAGTACAGGAATTCAGTAACTTGTTGACTGAGTGTCTTCAAGCAGTGTTACTATTGCTCTCAGGTGTCTACTGACTCCAGATGAATGTCCCTGCCCCCAGCATCATCTAGTCGGCACAGCAAGTACACGTTGAAGAAATGATTAATAAATTCATAAACCAGTAGCAAGACTTTACTCAGGAAAACCTCTTGATGTTTATAAACTTTGTGAAACAAAATGCTTGTTCCCATCTTGACAATGGGAGGTTTTAGAAGCCAGATAGTGAGTTCTGCTTTGTGACTTCCCAAGCTTGTTAGAGAAATGTATTATTTAAAACAGCCCAGAGCTATGCTGCTGGATACACAGTAAAACACGAAGGGCGCTGAAATAACCCTTTCATTAAAAAGGACAGAAAGCAGAGCTGTGCTTAGAGAATTTATATTCTACTTTCCTTCTTTTACAAATATGGTTTCTGTCAGGCCTACTTTAAAAAGCAAAATATTTTTATTATCCATTAGAAACAAACATCTGAAAGTTGGACCATGAAGAGGATGGTGGAAGAAGAATCAGTGCCTTTGAACTGTGATGTTGGAGAGGGTACTGACTATTCCATAGACTGCCAAAAGAACAAACAAGCCGGCCTGGAGGAACTGCAACCAGGGTTCTCCTTAGAGGTGAAGTCGGAGAACCTTTGTCCCACATACTTGAGCATGTGGTCAGGAAGGAGCCAGTCCTTGGGAAAAGACATCATGCTGGGAAAGGGGGAGGGTGCGAGTAAAAAGAAAATCTTCAACCAAATGGGACTCTCACAAGGGCCTCGAGCACAGAAGAGAACATGAGGACGGCACAGAACAGGGCAAAGGTCTGTTAGTTATAGGGTCACTATAAGAAGTTGTTGATGCAATGGCACTCAATAGCAACCCTAGAAACAAATTCAAATGCAGAGGTAAGATATTTTCCTATATTCTGATAAAAATACAAGGTCAGAACACACAATGCTTTTCCCATGTAACTGAAGAATTTCAAACTTGTGTCTATTAGATTTCCTTCACTAAAACATGAAACAAAGACCACTGGGGAAACTCCAATTATTTAGTGAAGTGTGAATAAGGCAATCTATGGACCCAGTCAACATTCAAAACTGAGTCATTAATTTTGGCATTTCCATTCCTAGTAAGGTCAAGAGCATTAATAACAGGTTAGAAAAGAGGTAATCTGTCTTATTTAGGGAGCTGCTGTTCTCTGGCTAGGACTAAGTCAAACCTAAAACACTGGCTGATTCTAAGAAAGCTTTAAATCAAAGTTTTAGAGATAAGCTTGCACAGGAGAAAGATGGGTCTTTAGCTACAAGTCTGTACCAAAGTTGAGTAGCCAAGGTTTCTTGCACAAATCTATTCTAGGTCAACTTCTTTGCATCCCCAGGAATGCTTCTTAAAAGTCTCAAATACAGATGACAGATCAGAAGAGTAAGAGGGCTGAACTGAATTTTTAGATGTGGAGTTGAAAAGTCTTGAAAACAAAATATCATTTGGTTTCTCTGATGTTTGAATCGGCCAGAGGCTCTAAAGGAGAAAGACAGGCAGTATCCTCATGTTACGAGTTAAAGCCTTGGACCCCACGGAGAATCACTGTAAGTGGAACCTACTCGAAAGTAGTAGGAATAAGTGAGTGAAGGCAGTTTTTTGTCCTTTTAAAATGTCCCTGGAGTCTTGGAAATGCTTTCTCTGCAGAACCAGGAGGAGCTGTATGAGGGCATCAAATAGTGCGTTGGTCTGTTTATTATCTTAAAGAACCCTGACGGCCAAATAGACAATTCTTACTAAGACATTTACTCAGATTTATGTTCCTTACCACTCAAGAAAACAAGAGTATGTATTTTTAGTTAAAAGTCATATTTATGTTATTTCTTATATGCTATATAAGTAGTTGAAGGTTAATTAGCAGTATAACTAATAATGCCAGTCTCCTTCAAATAATTTTTTAAAAAGTCATATTTAAATAACAAGTTGTAAACAAATAGTTAATATCCGAATTTATATAAATAGAAAAAGTACAACTGCAATGTTGTCATTCCAATTTTATTACAAAAATTCTTTCTTCCTCTTAGTTTTTGTCACTGTAACTAGTAAAAAATTATATTTATCATTTGAAAAGCCATCTATTCTAGTATAGAAGTTAAGAGACTAAACTCTGACCATAGTGAACTATTAATTACAAAAGGAAAATTGGAAAATGGCATATGTTATGTGCAATATTTTATGGAAACTATACAAATTTATTAATGAAATAGAATCTTAAACAGTATGAACAAAACAAGTATTATTTTCATTCTCAGCATCAACTATCAGACAACAGCTAGCTCAACTGAGTTGTACAATTGTATTTTTCATAGACAAACTGTTCATAGGAAGGACTAAGTCATAAATATAATCCAAGCCTCCTATATGTAATTAGAAATGACCAATGTGTCTAAAGTAAAGTACATATTCTGAAAACAAGATGGTTCAACCCATTTTAAACCAAACACAGTTTTGAGTAAGAGTGTGAAGTACAGCATCACTCTTCATTTCAACCAAAATATCAAACCTCTGGATTATTTATTTCTTCAAGTTATACTGTTTATTGTCAGAACTCAACTTCTTTCATATGCTCTTTAACAGATGAATTTTGCTTTCTTCCTCTAGGGAAATGTCAGACTATACTAATATCTAAGAAATAAGATTAAATTAGTTTAATTACTTCATGTCGACTTGATAAGTCACTGCTTTTTAATGTAAAAACTGCCACTTGCAATTAATGACTGTTGGCACTACTTCAATTGATCAAATGTCTAACATACATAAAACATTCAAGGAAGTTCTGTGTATCTTACAGCAATTCGGTAGAGAAGTCTTGTCCCAGAGGTATGTAAATCTGAAGCACAAGAAACCGCTGGATCAGTCCCACTAGAAGAGAGGGAGAAACACACATTTACTCATATGATCAAAATGCACATACAGACATATAAAAAAGAACAATCACAGGGCATCAACAAGCCAAAGCTTCTGGCATTAAAGTAATAACAGAAAACTGCAACAGCACTACTCATGCCTTAAAGCCTCACTGTGAAAGAAAGAAGGGAAAAAGTGGCCATAAACTCAAACTCTAACAGCAAATGCTGCCTTTTAAAATCCCATTGGTGGCCTTGGTGAAATTTTTATGAAAATTTAAAAAGAAATAATTTTTTATTTACTATTTTTTTAAGGGTGCAAGAGAAGTGCATTCAACAGAGACACGTAAAATTATAGATTTCCATCAAGGAGAATGTAAAAGCATATAGCAATTCACAGTTTCAACTGCACAAACAACATAATAAAAACACCCAAAACAATAGATCAAGAAGACAATTCTAATTCTGACAGTAACAGTGAGCCATACTTAATTCATACGGTTTTAAAGATGTCCGTGCAGAGAGACTAAAGGAACATATTTTTACTTATATTGTCTATTGATAATTTAACACACATTTAATTAATTTAAAGCCCCTTAGGAGCTCTGATGACCTAGTGGCTAGAAGCTGTGCTGCAATCCCAAAAGCACATGTTTGAGGCCACCAGCTCCCCCCGCTGTTCTGTGGGAGAAGGATGGGCCACCTCCTCCTGTGCGATTAACTGCCGCTGAAAACCCATCGGAAGGTCATCTTTGGGTCAGTTCTGACTTTATGGTACACAACAACAAAGCCCACTAACAAAGAACTGTTTATTTTTATTCCTCATCACCAGTTTCAATTGCTTTAAAAATATTTGGAGAAAAAGCCAATCTCTACAATCTCTACAGATAGCTGTTCAATTTGACTTACCGCTGTCATCTACTCACTCAATTCCTTTCCTTTTAGGTATTGAACTTTTGCTTGCTCTCTCAATTCTGAGGCTCTTAACAGATGTTTTAGGACTGCTGCCTCCCACAACATGCCTTTTAGGAACTTACTTTCCTGATGAGGAACTTTGGAGGAGGAAATAGATGTCTGCATTTATCTGGAGCCACTAGAAATCTAATACAGCAGGCCACCACATGAAAATACTTCAAGGAAGAGAAATTTTAGACCCATTTTCTTCTTTTGTATATTCCATTTTCTATTTATTCTGACTCAGCAGGCAAAGTAAATTTAATATTTTAAAGTTGTCATTGTTGGTGGTGCCATTAAATTGGAACTGACTCATTGCAGGTCAAATCCATCAGGAGACCCTCTAGCAGGTCTGCTGAGGTTAAAATCACAGGAGAGGAGATTGCCCATCTTGCTCCTGTGCAGACACTGGAGGATTCAAATGCCTATCTTTGGTTTGGCAGTGCCAATATTCATGAGTCGGCCACCAGAGCTTGTAGAGAGTCCCCAAAAGGATCTAACTCTAGTTTATAATCCCTGTGATTAACTCACTTAAGAGCATTACTAAAGCAACTTCAGTTCCTATGTTTTATTCTAAATTTCATTTCTCAAAAATAAAGATCCTTGGTAAAATATGTTTAATAACTTTTAACAAAAATATTCAAGGATCACTTTTACCTAAAAATAATAAGGTAAACTAGTAAAACATGTATGGGGTCCCAAGGGGGAAGGGGTGCTACCAGAGGGGTGAGGAGGGGTAACAGCGAAACTACAGGGTTATACAGCATGGTGGGTGGAGGGAGGGAGTGAAAGAAATGGGAAGAATCCGGTGGGAACTTAAAAAGACTGGGTCATGATGGTCAAGGTCCAATGGTGATTGAGTTTATACAACATGATGCATGGGAAGGATTGGACGAAACAGAATATGAATGAAGAATAGTGTGAAATACATGGACAAACACAATATGAATGAAGAATAGTGTGAAACACAATCTATGTGAACTTTGTGAGCAAACCAATATAGAATAAAATAAAAAAATTCAAACAAACAAAAAAATAGGTCCGGTAAAATGAAAAGTAAAAGATATTTTTAAAAAGTAATAAGCTAACAATTAGTTTCAGAGAACCACCAGTAGTGTAAATAAAGTAATAAAAACAGAGGATAACAGAGTCTGACTCAGAAAACTCCCCAAGAATCTGATTCTACCATATTTCTGAGGAACCTCAGTAAGCCGTTCAGTCAGAGTACTGGACTACAAACCCAAAGTGGGATATCGAGATGAGGCTGACTTAAATGCACTGTCATCAACCAATCTCTGTCACGTATCTTCCATCAACTGGCCCTATGATGCCGTTACATTGAATAATGGCTTCGGGAAATGCAGCTGAGTGATGACCAGGATAAATAAAATCAGGCCACTGTTTAAGAAAACTCCCTAATTTGTTACAAATCTCACTGAATCAGCACAATGTTCTTGGCAAACATAAAGAGCACACTATAAGGCATTTCTGTATGAATATTTTTAGACACAAAAGATCCTGGCCTCAAAAAAAGAACACTTCGTATCTCAACTTTCGCAAATATAGAAAGACCTAGTTTCCAGAAAGCGTCGTTTCTAAGATTAAAAGAGGTATGACAATGCCATATGGTGATGATCTGACAAAGGAGACATGGCTTTGATAATGTTTGACACATACTGATCTGTGTGTCAGAAATGCTAAACAAACTCTAGAATGGCATTTTGTCCAGGAGCCTTTAAATTTAAACTGACTCTTAATGCTACAATATACTAAAATACACTTTCTTTAAGTAATGATGAAAATGAACCAGCTGTTAATTTTTAAGAAAAAATGTCCATCAAATAAATAAAATTAATAACAAATCAGCTTTTTACTTGAACATACCATTATCTGGCAGTTTTATAACCTGCTCTCTGCCTGAAACTCAAGATACAAACCATCTGTCTTCTTTAAAGGGCTAGACGTGTTCGTTTGTTTGTTTTTTTTCAAGAACAAATTCTTTCAATTTCCCTCATCCTCCCCAACAAATTGTACAAACCCATGATTAACACCACCACCACCACCCCCCGCATATCCTCATCCCTCTGCTTCCAACCTCTTCTATCCCTTTTGAATCTTTATACTCATTCTACAATAAAAGATTTATACAATATTTTTCCTTGTGGGACTGAGTTAGTCCACTCAGCATAATACTCTCCAGTCCCTCCCACGTTAGGTAATAATTTACAAAATCACTGTTATAAAATGCTGCATAGTATTCCATTGTGTGACTGTACCATAATTTCTCATTCGTTTGTGATTGGATATTTGGGCTGTTTCCATTTTCTTGTGATGGTGAATAATGCTGCTATGAACAATAGTGTACATATCTCCATTTGTGCCTCAGATTTTTAAAAACAAATATTTTAAGATACATTTAACTGGTAAATATATTTTATTTTTTCCAAATATCAACATTTTTTAAACAGTAGCTACATTGCTGTTTTATTATAGCAAGTAAGTACCAAGAACAAATTTATTAACAGTAATTCTCAGTATTTTACCCTCAAAGTTAAAAAAGTAACAAAAATGTTACTGATTTAAAAATGTAGTCTTATGACAGATTTTAACACATATTCATTTAAAAAGCTACATGGTACAAAAACAGATTGTACACCTCATATATACTTTACTAAAGTAACACTGCCCAAGGACTTGAGATTAAAATAGTCATTCTTTACAAGAGTCCTGAAAAAAATCACAACTAAAGTTATTATACTGTTTCTATTAGAACCCTCGTAAGCATAGCACACTAAACTGCACCCTCTCATCTTCAATGAAGAAGATCGGAAGCCATTAATCTTGAACAAGTGGGTAAGGCGTTATACTGCAAACTCAAAGGGACATAGTTCAAATCCTGATCCACAGAACAAAGATGAGCAACCTCCTCCTGAATTATTTATGTTGTTGTTGTCGTCGTTCAGTGCCTTTGAGTCATAGGCGACTCATAGCGACCCTATGAACGAAAGTCCTGGACACCTGTATAACTTTCATCCTTTCTCCAAGCTCATTGTGCTTCCAGATGACTCGACGGCACTTAACAACAACAACAGCACAGAGAGAGAGAGAGAAAGCATGCGTGTGAGCGCGCAGTTGGCCGAGGGAACTAAAGTCATGCTCCCAAGCCAAAGGTGGGTGACTCTACTCTGCGGCCCTCAGGTCTGCCTTTAATTGTTTCTGGTGAAATATTCTTCTACAGCACGCAACCCCGGTATATCCACTTGCTGTACAGAGGTAACTCATGGTTGCTGTGAAGCCGAACACTGTGACACTGATGTGTCAAATGCGAGAATGGTTACCCATGGTGGATAGTGTTTGTTGAAGCTCCCTGATTATTACAAGCTTGGAAGTAGGGGTGGCATCCATAATAGCTTGCCTCTGGAAACCCACCAGAGGCTCAGCTAAGAGTCAGTTCTGTATGGAGAACATATAACAGCAACATTTTCTTTGGGCAAATTAGAAATGTCCCTGGGCCCTTTGATTTTTTTTTCATCTCTTAAAATGAGGTTAATAATTTAGACCTATACAACTCTACTTTTCTCTAAGCCATGTAGGTCTTGGAAAATGTGCAGCCAGAATATTCCTTGAACACAAGAATGACAAAAGTTTGTCTCACATTCTTTGGGCATGTTGCTAAAGAGGTTACTCATTGGAGGGTCAACAAAAGAGAAGAAGCTCCTCAACTAGATGGATTGACACAGTGATTGAAGCAATGGGCTCAAGTGTGTCAGATGATGAGGGCGGCATAGGATAGGGTTATGATCTGTTGTTCAGAGGATGCCTATGAGTCATAATCGAATTGACAGCACCTAAAAACAACTATTCAGATCTATGCCTTATAGTCTGTATGAAATAAATTGGGTCATTTATATAGCACCTACTAAGTATAAGGCTAAAGTGGTGAGTGAGGTCTTTTGCAGTAAAAAGACATGATCTCTGTTGTTCAGAAGCATATATGTGTGTGTATATATACATACATATATGTACACATATAAATATACATACACACATATAAATATACATATAAACATACATCCACATATAAACATACATTCATATATAAACATACACCCATATATAAACATACATCCATATATCTTATCTCTATCTCTATCTATCTCTGTCTCTCTATATCTAGTTATTGTGTGCCATTGAGTTGGAGCTGACATCCTCTGGCAGGTTTTCAGAGGCAGTTAATCACGTGGGAGGAGACTGCTCATCCTTCTCCCACAGAGCAGCTGGTGGCCTCGAATCATGTGTCTTTGGGATTGCAGTGCAGCTTCTTGCCTCTAGGCCACCAGAGTTCCAGATATAGATGCTATAGATATAGATATGGATATAGGTATAGATATAGGTATAGATAAATATCAAAGTATATGTATGATTCCTGGGGTGACGTACATAATGAATGAAAATGTTTTTTGATGAAATAATCTTCAAACTCAGCAGGGATGAATAAGTAGGCATTGAGTTGGCAATGGGAATGGAGAAGGGGGAAGGATCAACTAATCCAGACAGAAGAAAACACTTCATTGTATGAGGAAAGGGACTTGGCAGACTAGATGTGCTCAACATCTGAAGGGCCAGAAGGACAGACAGAAGGGGGTGTGCTGTAAGTCAATGAGATGCCACTCATACATCCACACACTTATTCTACAGAGATTTACTGAATTTTTTCCACCTTCCAGCATCTAAGTGCCCAAAACAGACTAAATTCTCTTTGGTTGTGGACTTTCCTGGTGACTGTGAGCAAAATGAGAAATGCACATAATATACCTTACAAACATGGAGGATGTTAGGAGGTGGTAAGTACTACAGTGGCAAGTAGGCTGAAAGCAATGAAGAGTGGAAATATATAATAAGTGGGAGTGGTTTTATGTGCAGATCCGGGTGGGCCTCACTGGGGATGTAACATTTAAGAGTGATGCGTGTAGCTATTTGGGAGAAGAGGTTTCTAATCAGAGGGAACAGCCAGTATACAATTCTGTGTGGCTGGAACAGACTGAACAAGGAGAAGAATAGGAAATGAGGTCAGGGAGTCAACAGGGCACTCGCAACTTGCAAAGTCTTCATGATCTGTCATTTTTACTTTGAGTGAGAATGGGACATTTTCAGCAGAAGAGTGACATGATCTGCCTTACAATTTAAAAGGATCGCTCTGGCTGCTAAGTTGAAAACAGATATTGGGAAGGCAAAATCCAAAACCTGGAAGTAATTAGAAGACCAACTAAATAATAAAAAATGATGTACTGATGGCAAGGGTCAGCACGTGAAGTGGCAAATATGGTCTGACTATTTTAAACAGTGACTAAGATCATCCTAGTGAACTGAATGAAGATGAGTAGGGGGAGGAATCCAGGCTAAGCTGGAAGGTTTTAGACTGAACAAATGAAAATATAAGCTGAGCGACTGGGATAGGTGCTGACAACGGGGGTGGTCTGAAGAATGCGAACAGACACATTTTTAGGAATAAAGACCAGGAGTTCGATTTTGGATATGCAGATTTTAAGATATCCAAGTAGAAATGTCAACTAAATGTCTGGGATTGGGGCAAGAAGTCTGAGCCGGAAATGTAAATTGGTGATAAGGTAGTATTTAATGCTATAAGGTTAGAGTTGATAATTGCTGAAGCAAATGTAAGAGGAAGGTTAAGAACATGACCTTGGCTTGCAGAGAAGAATGATCAAAGGGGCACTAAGAAGGCAGGCCAGTGAGTGGAGTGAAGAAGGCATATTAGAGAATGCCGCCAACTTTCTCAAATGCTGCAGCTGCTGCTATTTTAAGCAAAATGAGAGCTGAGAAATGGTTGTTGGATTCAAGAACATAAAGCTCACCGTGACCTTGACAGAACACAGTCATTAGAGTGATGGGGTCAAAGTCATCCAAGGGTTTTAAGCATAGGAAGTCATGGTGAAATTTATTTTTAAAAAGAATACTGCAGTGGGGACAGGGAGGAACCTCTGAAGGATGACCTGTCATCCCCCAGGGCAGCTGTAACTGAGACCAACATAAGGCTGTGGGGACACTGATCCCAAGAGACGTAACATCTGATACACATGCTGCAGGCAGGAGAAAGCAAGGGTTTCAAACATGAGCTCCAAACATAAAATCCTAGGAGGAAGCTTTTAAATGATACAATTTTTACACGTGACATAGCTGCTTCTCAAACGGGCAATCAGTAGTTATTATTAATTCATCTAGACTTAACATTTGATAAATTTCAGATGAAAGCTGGTAGATGAAACTTTGGCTTTTGTGATTGGGACATAAATTTAATTAACCACCATATGAACTGGTCTTTCTTGTATGTATACAAATATTATCTCATCGCTGACAGAAATGTATTTCAGGATAAATCTCAAAATATTCATTTTTTTTTTAAATTATTAGTCCATTCCTCTTCAATTTGTCAATCCCAGCATCAATCACATGTCTGCCTGATTCAAAATAGCCAACAAATACCACAGCATCTGCCTCCATTCCCTGGAGACCAGAAGAATTAGATGATGCCCGGTTACCACTGCTGACCTTTCCAAAAGGGATCACAATAGGACACAACGGATAGAGTTGAAGAAATATGTGGAACAAAATGAAATAATATTAATAAAAAAGGTAAGACTTACTGGTCTGACTCTTAGTGAAGGAATGCGTAAGTCTATAGCCTTCTTGTCGTTGTTAAGTGCCATCAAATCAACAATGACTCATAGCAACCCTATGAACAATGGTTGTGAATGTTGCCCTATCCTGAGTCAACTTCACCATCTTTGACAATCTAACTCCACTGCCACTGTCACTGTGTTGATCCATCTCAGCCAGGATTTTCCTCTTCTGCACTGACTCTCTGCCTTTCCAAGCATGATGTCCCTCTCCAAAGACTAGTTCCTTCTGGCAACATGCCCAAAGTATGTAAGACAGAGCTTCAAAATCCTTGGAGCAAATTGGTTTCATCCTCTTAAGGACAATCCCGTTTGTTCTTTTGGTTATGTTCAATTCTCTTCTCCAGCACCACAATTCAAAGGCATAAATTCTTCCTCTATTCCATTCTTATTCATTGCCCAGCTCTCAGATGCATTGCAAGCAACTGAGAAGACCATGCCCTGGATCAGCAGCATCTGTTAGCTCCCTATAGAGGTAAGTTTTCCCAATGCAACTGGTCTTTTGATTTCCTTAATTGCATGGCCCTCAGTAACCTTTTAATCATTTAAACCATTTTTGTGTCTCACCCTTCAAGTGCATCCAGAATACCCTTTAGAAGTAAGGATGGTGTGACTTTGTCTCATATTTTGGAGATATTATCAAAAGGGGCCAGTTTCTGGAGAAAGACATTGACCTTGATAAAGAGGAGGGCCAGGGAAAAAGGATGATCCTCAAAAAGGCTGCAACAACAGCCTCACATACAACAAAGACTATGAGGACAGCACAAGACAGAGAGATGGACTCTTCTGCACAAAGAGTTACTGAGTCACAATTGACTCAATGATGCCCCAAAACAACAAAGAAAATTGAACATCAACAGCAAAGATTGCTTTGAATCCCCGAGAATATTGTTGTGTTAGGTGCCATCGAGTTGTGTTATGACTCATAGCAAGGCTATAAACAAAAGATCTGATCTCTGTTCTGTCCTGTGCCATCCTCACCCTTAATGACACACAGAACCCACTACAGCAGTCACTGTGTCAATCCACCTGCTTGAGGGTCGTCCTCTTCTTCACTGACCCTCCAACCTTCCCAGCATCATATTCCTCTCCAAGGAAGAGCCCCTCCTAGCAACACGCCCAAAGTATGTGAGGTGAAGCCTCACATTCCTCATATTCCTGCTTCCAAAGAGCACTCTGGCTGCACCCTCTCCAAGACATATCTGTTCGTTCTCTTGGCCGTCCATGGGATGTTCAGTGCTCTTCTCCAACACCACAGCTCAAAGGTCTCAATTCTTTTTATGTCATTCTTATTCATTGTCCAGCTCTTAGTTGCATAGCCATCAACTGCAAGTAGTTGGAAAGATCATGGCCTGAATCAGATGAACCTTAGTCCTCAAACTGACATCATTACTCTTCAATAATTTAGAGAGGTCACAAACTGCAGATTTTCCCAGTGCAATGGGTCTCCTTATTTCCTGACTGCTTATACCAATGGTGTTAATTGTGGATACAAGTAAGATGAAGCTGCTGACAGTTTCAATCTCCTCTCCATCCATCATGATGCTACCAGTGGTAAGAATCTTTGTTTTCTTAATATTGAGATACAATCCATACTGAAGGTGGCATTCCTTGATCTTCTGCAACAAGTGCTTCAACTCCTCACTTTCGGCAAGCAAGACTGTGTCATTTGTGTAACACACAAGTTATTGATGTTTCCCACCAATCTTGATGTTGCACTCCTCTATTCAGAGACTAGCTTCTCAGATAACTTGCTCAGCATAAAGACTGAAGAAATACGGAGAGAGAATACAACTCTGATGCACTCCCTTCTCAATTTTAAACCATGGAGTGTTCTGTTGCTCCGTTCACACAACAACCTCCTGGTCCAGGTATAGGTTCCACATGAGCACAATTAAGTGCTCTCAGATTCCCATTCTTCTCAGTGTCAGCCACAACTTGTTATGATCCACACAAACACATTTGCAAAATCAATAAAGCATAAATACATATTCTCTTGGTATTCTTTACATTTAGCCAGGATCCACCTGCCATCAGCAATGATATTGCCGGTGCCATGGCCTCCTCTAAATCCTGCTTGACTTTCTGGCAGTTCCCTATATCTGTACTGTTCTAGAGGTTTGGGAATAATCTTGAGCAATAATTTGTTTGCATGTGATACTAAGGTTATCATTCAATAGTTTCCACATTCAGTTGGGTCATCTTTCTTGAGAATGGGAATAAATATGGACCTCTTCCAATCTGTTGATTAGACAGCTGTCCTCCAATTTCTTGGCATAGAATGGTGAACGCATCCAAGGCTGCATCTCTTAAGTGAAATAAGTCCATTGGTATCCCATCAATTCCTGGGGTCTTATCTTTTGCCAATGCCTTCAATGCAGCTTCTATTTCCTACTTCATTACCTTTGGCTCCTGTTCATATGGTACTGAAAATTTTCAGTGTCAATCAGTTCTTTCTGGAACAGTGATTCTGTGTATTCCCTCCATCTGCTTTTCTTGCATTATGGATCATTCAATATATTGCCCCTGGGGTCTTTAATATTGTGACACAAGATTCCTGATCTTGTAGAATACACAACCAGAAAACATCAAAATGGCAGAAAGTGCCCAAGGATAAAGTTCAAGAGGCAGCAAAGAAGGATGAACAGAAACTGAACACACGGGGATGAAAGACTATTCTCATGCTGTGGGGATTGCAATCAATGTCACAAAGCAAAGCATGTATGGATTATTCAGGGGAAAAGCAATTTGTGTTGTAAGCGTTCACCGAAATCACCACTGAAAGCTTAAAAAAATAGAAAAGGGAAGTGCACAATATAACCCTTTTCTTTATTTGATAAAATGCTGAGTGAAGCCTTCCTCCCCCTTTGATATCTTGAAAGATTCAATTAATTCAGATGTATTCAAAATAAAAAATGAAACACACTTATTTTCATCATTAAACTCTCTTTGTAAGTGTAATTAGAGTTGAAGGTCCCATATTGGATACCTAGTGTCAAGTTTGAATAAATAAAGTGGATGTTTACTTTTCTAATAGGAATTCAAAATGGTAAGTGAACTTAATTTAGAAATGCTAATTGAAGTAAATTTTCTATTCAAGCTATGTCATTTAATTAAAATTAACCCTAAAATTTTTACACAGGTCATTTTATGCAAGTAAAAATAACTGTAAGTTTGTTATAAAAAATTCTAAATAAAAAAAAAATTCTAAATAACCTTAAAGGCATTAGTTGTAGGGTCAACTTCACATGCTGTTTCATTTGTTAAGGGCGCTCAATATGTTAGAGAAAAGGCAGATTAATTTTTAATTATGGGTCATCGTATAAGAAATAAATTGAAAGGTTCTTCAGTTTCTTCCAGTTAAAATTATTATGCTTCCATTTAAAAAAGCAATTATAATACATTAAACTTAGCTTATTAAAAAAATTTAAAAAGAACTGAAGTACATAGCAAAGAGGAACTTGTCTACAGTAAGTCAGCCTTTGAAAGCAAAGGAATCCCTCTCAAATCACTACAACGTGGCTTAGCAGAAGCAACTTCATTTTGTCAAAGAAGGCCACATTACATGCACCCAGCAGTGGCCACTGAGGTCTGATCTGTGACAACTCAATACGTGTCAAAATAGAGCTGTGCACCACAGGGTTTTCACTGGCTGATGCCCCTCACTCACCATCTCATGTTGTTGTTATGTGCTGTCAAGACACCTGCAACTCATAGCGATCCTGTGTACAACAGCTCTGAACCCTGTTCTATCCTGTGTCAACCTTATTGTCTCTGACACACCTATCCCCATTACCCCAGTCACTGAGTTAATCCATCTCATCCAGGGTCTTCCTCTCTTGCATTGCCTTCCAGCCTCCCAAGCATGATGTCCCTCTCCAAGGACTGCACCCTCCTTGCATCACCACATGAGGAGATCCCAAACATTTCTCACAAGGCATCACAGGGACTTACTTGACAAACCTCCAACCTTTCTCTTAGCTGAATGCCTTAACCATTCGTGGCACCTAAGAACTTTCTGCACAGGCAAGCCTGGTAAGTTCAAGGTAATGGAGAATATTGCATGTCAGCATAGTCATGATTCTCAGCAGAATGTAAATGTCCTATCATTGTTAGCTTGTTAGGTTCTGTCAAGTAGAAAAGGGCTCATAGTTACCCTATAAACAATTAATGAGAACATTCCTTACCGTGTGCCATCCTCACAAACTCCAGCATAATCAAGCCAATTGTTCCAGTCACTCTGTCAATCCATCTCGTTGAGGGACTGACTTTTTTTCCATTAACCTTCTAATTTCCTAGCAAGATGTCTTTATAATTGAGAATCTGTCTCTCTTTCACTGACTCTCAACCTCTCCAAGCATGATGTCTTTTACCAAGGACTGGAGCCTTCTGACAGCATGCCAAAAGATGAAGTATCACCATCCTGCTTCTAAGGAGAACTCTGGTTGTTGTCCTTCAAACACAAATTTGTTTTTTTGGTAGTCCAGTTCACCACAATTCAAAAATATCATATCTTTGTTCTGTCTTCCTTATTCACTGTCCAACTTTCAGATGCATATGAAACAACATGATATGTGTCAGGCATACCTTTGTCTTTAAATTGACATACTTGCTCTTTCTTACTTTAAAGAGGTCCTAGACAGCAGTTTGCCTATCTTTTGATTTCTTGACTGATGTTCTCATGAATGCTGATTGTGGATCCAAGTAAAATGAACTTTCTAACTACTTCAATCTTCTATCTATTATGATGTTGCCTATTGACACAGTGGTGAGGATTTTTGTTTTCTTGACGTTGACATGTAATCCAGGTTGACTAAAAGGCACTGTCTTTGATCAGTTTTTGCTTCACTTTCTACAAGCAAGGCTGGATCATCCGCATAACACATGGTGCTTATGTGTCTTCTTTCAATCCTGATGCCACATTCTTCTTTGTACAGTACAGATTTTCAGATGTTCGGTACATATATTGAATGGGTATGAGAGAGACTACAACTCTGACTTACACTTTTCTTTATTTCAAATTATGTAGGGTTCTTTTGTTTTGTTCAAACAG
>NW_006399863.1:1777664-1789575 GCF_000299155.1 Elephantulus edwardii | reverse complement strand
TCTTTCAAATACATTGGCGAAGACTAGTGAGAATGCCCAGGGGTGCATCTGTTTGTTGAAACATGTCAACTGGTATTCAGTTAATTCTTGGGGCCTTATTTTATTTTTTGTCATGACCTTCAATGTAGTTTGAACTTCTTCCTTTATTATCATTGGTTTGGGGTTTTGTTTTGGTTTTTTTATCAACAAGGAAAATATTTTACTCAAGTTCCCAAACCAAACGTGAGCTATGCTGGGTTTGAAATCAAAGACAAATGCCAGTTAGGATTCAGAAATAAACAGTTCTCATCTAGTGGAAATTTTAACCAAGTGCCTGCTGCATGTGGTGCTTCTTAAAAGTCTTTCGGAGTCTACCAGACTAAATCTTCACTGACTTTGCTGCTCTGGATTTGTTTTTTGCCCCTTCCCTTTTTCTCTCTTTGCTTTCAGCCTTTTTCTCTGCTTCTGGTTCATCCAAATTTGGTACCATCCACACTGGTCTAGAAGGCTCTTTTTGTTTCTGCTACTGTCTGAGTCATTTCATAGCATATTTTTCATCCCTCGTATCACACTGAATTTTCTCTTGGTAATGTGTGGGTACCACAACAGTTGCAATCTCATGAACATCATTCATTACAATATCACCATCTATTTGAGAATACGTTTTAGCCGGTAGAGCTCCTTTGGTGCATTCTTTTCCCTCTTTTCAGCATATATCTTCCTTTTCCACTTACTTCATAAGTTTTTAGACATGGTTTAACCGGAAAGTTAACAAAAATGCAAATACAAAGATAAATATTTGCTATATTAAAAAATTAAAAGACAAATCCTTGGACAATCAGGCTAATAAAGGTATCTCTAAAAAGAGCAAAAGGAAAAGGTAATAGCTTCACATTGTTCATGATTTATGATGATTTAACAAGCAAATTATGTGAGGATCAACAAGCAATGCTGGCCCTTTGAACCTACTCAGAAAGGTCTCAGAAGGCAAGTTTGGTTACAAACGTTGATTACACTTCAATAAAGGTGTTAACATAAAAAGGGGGGGGAAAAGCTCAAAACAAAACTTTGCTAATTCCTAAATGTTACACACTGAAAAATTCTGTGGTGTGTTTCTGCACATATAGGGCTTCCATGAATCAAAATCAATGTGATCACAACCAGTAATAAGAAAAAAACTAGAAGGTGTCGCTAACTAGAGGTAGTGAAGACCGGATGGCCACAGCAGAAACCATGAGAATTACTGACTCCTGAGGAGGGCCTACGTCTGGAGACCATAGCTGGTTAAGAGAAGTACTAGGCTGGAGAGGGCATTATTTTTATGTGGAAGAATGAAGTCCCAAGCCTCACACCATCCTATTTTGCTCCTAAAGCAGTGAACTCACCCTATCATTGGTTTTTAATCACATCCTACTTCCCGAAATGGTTCAATGTCAATTCTTTTTGCTAAAATGACTCTACATACTCCTACCTTTTCTATGCTTCCTGCATCATTCAAGAGTTTGTCCAGAGAATCCATCAGTACTGTAACTGGAAGTTTGATTTTGTTGTTCAGTTTTCTCAACCTGAGAAATGCTGAATGTCTTTTCCTCTTTTGATGCTGTAACTCCAGCTCCTTGCATGTTTCATTAGTATACTTTGCTGTGTCTTTAGTGAGTTGCCCTTTGGAATGTTCTGTTCATCTCTCTTACTTCAGTATTCTTTACTCATTAGTGCAAGGTTCAGAGTCTCTTCTCACATCAGTTTTGGTCTGACCTTTTTCTTCTCTTTGTAATGGCCTTTTACTTTCTTCATTGGTAATGTCCTTGCTTTCATCTCACAACTTACTTGGTCTTTGGTTATTAGTGTTCAATCTACTATTGAGATGGGTTTTAAATTCTGTTGGGATAGACTCAAAATCATATTTTGATTCTCATAGACTTATTTTAGCTTTGTTCACTTTCAATTTGAACTTGCATATGAGTAACTGATTGTTTATTCCACAGTTAATCCTGGCATGACTGTGATTGATAATACTGAACTTTTCCATAGACTCCACAGATGAAGTCAATCTAATTCCCATGTAGTCCATCAAGTAAGGCCCATGTTTATAACCATGTGTATAGTCAGTTTCTGTTTTTTAAAAAGGGTATTTGCAATGAATAAATCATTTGCTGTACAAAATTCTATCATGCAATCTCCAGCATCATTTCTGTCACCAAGGTCATATTTCTAAATATTATTCTTTTTTTTTTCAACTTTTGCATTTTAGTCACCAATTATTATTAATGCATCTTATTTGCATGCTCACTCAATTTCAGACTGCTGAGTTGGTAGAAATCTTCAATTTCATCAACTTTGGCTTTTGTAGCTGGTGCTTATATTTAAATAATATTTGCATTAACAGGTCTTTCTTGATTATGTACTGATAGTATACAATCACTCACAGCATTGTCCTCCAGAATATAGCTTGCAATGTTCTCTTTGATGATGAACGTCACACCTTTCCTCTTCAATTCATCATTCATGGCAAAGTAGACTATATGACTGTTGATTAAAAATGGTCCATACCTATCCATCTCAGCTCACTAATGCCTAATATGTCAGTTTTATACATTCAATTTTATGCAATTTCCAATATTCCTGGATTCTTATTTTGGACATTCTATGTTCCAATTTTTGTTGTCATTGCTGTTAGGCGCCATCGAGTTGTAGACGATCTGAGCACTGTCCATAGAGTTTCTGGAGGCAAGTCATTTTGGAAGTAGATGCCACTTCTGCTTCCAGGCTTGTTTTAATCAGGAAGCTCCAGCAAACACTGTCCGCCATGGGTAACCATTATCACATTTGGCATATCAGTGTCACAGTGTTTAGCATCACAGCAACCACGAGTTACCTCTGTTCAGCAATGCAGACCAGGGCTATACCACCTAGAAGAATGTGTCACAAAAAAACCAATTTGAACCAGGCCTGAGGGCCGCAGATTAAAATCACCCATCCTGGGCTTAGTAGCATAACTTTCTGTCCACTAGGCCAATGTAGCTCTATGTTGTCATTGTTATTGTTGTTAGGTGCCACTGAGTCATAGACGACTCATACCGACCCTATGAATGGAAGATCTGAGCACTGTTCATAGAGCTTCTGGAGGCAAGCTATTTTGGAAGTGGATGCCACTTCTGCTTCCAAGCACTAATGGATATTTGAAGCTATTTCTTCTCTCTCTTTTTTTTTGTTTTGTTAGTGCTTTCCAACATGAAGTGCTCTATGTGTTATACGTTCTACTCTTCATGATGTTAATGAGGCAGGATTAAAAGCCATCTATAAAGACACATGATCAGCCTTAGGATTATTGGAAGTGACCTCAGGAGTGTGACCATGTTGAGGACGTGTCTGGCCTCTATGGCAGAAAGCTGAAAAGCTTTTTGTCCAAACTGGTTATCTGGCTTGTGCCATCCAGACTTCAACTACTGGTCTGCCATAGTTGCCAAATTTAGACTCAACAGTCTCCAAAGCTTGTCATCTACCATCCTCTCTCCAACAATGACCTTTGGCCCATCAGCCTCTGAGACTGGCATTCTTGAAAGCCTAGGGCCCTGCTTGCCTGCTGATGACCTGAACTCATTAGCCTCCCCAGACACTTCTCTTTTGAGAGGTGGAAGAAAGATGAACAATAGCCTCTCCTGTGTAATTGACACAAATAAGTAAATTTGCGCTTACAGACACATACACACACTCAAAACCAAAATAACTCAAACTTATTGCCATGAAGCTGGAACCAACTCATAGCTGAGACACTCTTGCAATCTTTCAGAGGCTGTAAACCATACAAGAAGAAAATGGATCTGAACCACTAACCCTGACATTAGCAGTGCATATATAAGGGAGCTATGGTGCCCTAGAGTAGGAGTTGTGCTGCCAACACAAAGGCAGGCAGTCTAAATCTACCAGCTGCTCCACAGTAGAAAGATAGGCAATCTTCTCCCGTGAGGTTTATAGCTTCTGAAAATCTACTGGAGGGTCAGTTAACAGCAACAACAATAAACAAAGCTATATAAGTTTGACATCCATCCATCCTGATGCTGCCAATTGGTCCAGTGGTGAGAATCTTTGTCTTCTTGACATTGAGCCTCAATCCATATTGTAGGCTGCAGTCCTTGACACTCTGCAGCAGGCGCTTCAGGTCCTCCTCAGTTTCAGCAAGCAGGGGTGTGTCATCTGCATAACGCAGATTGTTGATAGATCTTCTACCAATCTTGACCCACATTTCTCCTCATAGAGCCCAGCCTCCCGGATAATCTGTTCTGCATATAGGTTGAAAAGGTATGGAGATAGGATGTGCATCCTTGGTGTACGCCCTTTCCAATTTTGAACCATGCAGTGTTCCGTTGCTCTGTTCTGACGACTGCCTCCTGGTCCAAGTATAAGCTTTGCATTAGAATGATCAAGTGTTCTGGGATTCCCATTCTTCTCAGAGTCAGCCATAGTTTGTTATGATCTACACAGTCAAATGCCTTTGCATAGTCAATGAAACACAGATAGACATTCCTCTGGTATTCCCTGCTTTCAGCCAAGATCCATCTAACATCAGCTACAATATCCCTAGTACCACGGCCCCTTCTAAACCCAGCCTGGACTTTTCACCACTGGACCAATTGGTAGCATCAGGATGGATGGTGAAGAGATTGAGATTGTACACAGCTTTAGTTTGCTTGGCTCCATAGTCAACAGTCTTGGCACCAGCAGCCAGGAAATGAAAAGGCGCATTGCCATGGGAACGTCTGCTGTTAGGGACCTCTCCAAAGTACTGAAGAGCAATGGTGTCTCTCTGGAGACTAAGGTGCGTCTGATACAGGCCATGGTCTTCGCAATCACCTGTTATGCATCAGAGAGTTGGACAATGACCAAGGAGGATAGAAGGAGAACTGATGCCTTTGAGCTGTGGTGCTGGAGAAGAGTATTGAGAATACCATGGACTGCTAGGAAAACAAACAGATTTGTCCTGGAAAGGGTTAAACCGGGTGGCTCCTTGGAGGCAAGGATTCTGAGGCTCCGTCTAACATACTTTGGACATGTTGTGAGGAGAGACAGGTCCTTGGAGAGGGACATCATGCTTGAAAGGGTGGAGGGACAGCGCAGGAGAGGAAGGCCCTCTATGAGGTGGATTGATTCAGTGGGATAATTGGGATGGGAGTGTCAGAGACAGTGCGATTGGCACAGGACAGAGCAGAGTTTAGGGCTGTTGTACATAGGGTCGCTATGAGTCGCAAGCGACTCGATGGCACATAACAACAACATATAAGTTTATCTGTCATTAATCTTGTATGTTCTTTTCTCAAAATTTTTTATCACAATACCCTCACAATAATTTAGGAACTCATGAGTCTTATCTTCAAGCTTAAACACAGAAACTTTCCTGATGAAGCAGTTACTTGTTTATCTGGAAAAAAAAAATCCATTGTGAAGCTTGTTCTTGTTAGGTGACAGTGAGGCAAGCTCGACTCACAGTGATTCTACAAACAAGGGATCTGAACCTTGTCAAATCTTATGCCATCCACATCATCTTTGATATACTAGAGACCACTGCTACAGTTACCATGTCAATAGATGTAAAATACTTAGAAAGTCTTTACCATACAGTAAAAAGAGTAAAACCAATTGCCACCAGGTCCATTCTGAATCAGAACAAGTTTGTCTGTGCCAGAGAAGAACTGTGCTCCACTAGGCTAACTGTGGCTGAGTTTTTGTTGCAGATTCCTAGGCCCTGCTCCCAAGGAGCCTTTGAGTGAACCTGAATCTCCAAACTCTGGTTAGCATCCCAGTGCATTAGCCGCCATACACTAAATTCTCAATAACTGCTATTATTATAATTAATGTTGCAGTGGTGGTTGCTGTTGTTAGGTGTCACTGAGCCCGTGAACAAACTTGCCCTACCCTGTACAATCACCAACAATTGTCATGTTTAACCAAGTCCATTGTTACAGTAATTATGCTTATCCATCTCTTAAAGGTTCTTCTTTTTACTTTTCAACTTCTTTTTAACTGATCCTCTGCTTTTACCAGTATAATATTGGTTCCCAAGAGCTGTTCCCAAAGGCAACAAGCCCAAACTATAGGAGATGAAGTTTCACCATCCTTGCCTCTAAGGAGCCTCACTGTTGTACTTCTTTCAAGAGAGATTTATCCATTCTTTTGGCAATTGATGGGATATTCAGTAATCTTTGAAAACACCATAATACAAAAACATCTATTCTTCTTCAGTCTTGTTTATTCATTGTCTAACTTTCACATGCTGAAGAAGCAAATGAAAATTCCATGGCTTGAATCAGAAGTACCTTAGTTCTTAAACTGACATCCTTGCTCTTCAGCACGTTAAAATTTAGCCCTTTAAAAATTAAAATTAATAGTTACTTACAATTTTTAAGATAATTCTATATTTTTATATACAATGAGGCACAATTTATTAAAAAGTTCATATCTAGAACAAAATCATAATTCTTAAAATATTAAAACTTATTGAACCAGCACAGACTAAAGGAATACCCAACATTGTTACCATGAGATGTCCTTTAAATTTAGAACTAAAACCACTAGCAGAGGTCACTAGTCAGTGCAGTGTACTTTTTAAAAAAATCATATACAAGACAGAAAGTGATAAACATTATTCTAAAGCAAAGATGTGAAGGTAAGTGGGAGCACAAGTGAGCTAGACTAACAGAAACAAAACAATCAGAATGGGATGGTGAAGAATGTGGACACAGTGCAAAAAATGTAACCAAAGTCACTGAAAAGTTTGTACAAAAATTATGAAATTGAACTTAGTTTGCTGTGCAAACTTTGACCCAAAATACGTAAGATATTATTACTTGATTTTTAAAATTTTATTACTTTGGGGTGTTTTTTTTTTCATTCACATTGCGTTTCTTACAAACATTTCCATACATTGTATCTTATAACCACCATTAATCTGGGCCCACTTTTGCTTCATCAATTTCCCACTTGGATCCTTCCTAAATCCTTCACCCCCTCCCTCGACTCAACAAACTCTGTAATGCTGTGATTTTTTCCCCCCAAACTCCCATCCCCATCTCCACCCTCAGCCCCTGGTCCCTCTTCTTCTCCCTTTGGATATCCAAATGCACCTTACTGGTTATCCTACTGTTTTTATAATAATATTCTTATACTGTGTTTGTTCTTATGTACCTGAGTTAGTTCACTCAGCATAATGCTCTCTAGCCTCTTCCATGTCATTCAGTGTTTTTTAAAAATCCTTGCTACTGAGTGCTAAATAGTATTGACACCGGTTTTAAAAAAAATCACTTTACATCAACAGTTGCCAATAAGTTATATGCAAATGTCTATAAATTATATGTAAAGTATAATAAACAGACTTAAAAGTATTTCAGTATTGAATGGTAGGTTTCAGCATGAACACTGCTACTCACAGATCTGCTTGCTCTCCTTTGGTAACTGGATTTTGTTTGTCTGACTGCTGCCTTCGAGGACAAACACAAAACTTCTAACTTCTTTATCAAACTCCTAGAGAACAAAGGGAAGAGGGATCATTGAAGTGCACTTGAAGTTTACTTATTAATTCAGTGCTGCACTTTCACAAGAAGAAAAAAAAAAAGGTCATGGCTCCAGCTTTGATGACATTCTTATGTTAAGATTTTGTGGGAACTGGAATTCTCTCTGATAAAAATATTCTTCCAAATAAGTTCTCCAACTTTAGAAAGTTACTTAAAAGTCTCAGAGCTTAATGCCTTTCCTTCCTCTTAATCTATATATTCTTATTTAGCAATACAAGCTGTATGTCATCCATTACAGTATAGAAAACTATCTAACCTATGCTTTACTTACTTCGGAAACTACTTGCTTTTCGGCCACTGTATGTACAGATGTCACTATTATCTTATTTTACCAGTGCTCTAACTCTGAAATTCTGTTTATTGAATTTACTTAAAACTGACACAAATTAAAATGTTACAGTCATGAGCGCCAAAAACTATGGCAGAACGAGTGAGGGGGGGAGTCTTCATAATGAAAAACTTCCTATACTTACATTTCTCTCAAAGTGCTACTGTAAGTGGTTATTTTTTTATCTTACAGCAAATTCCCAATCTTTGAGTTTAATGATATTCTTTTCACATTTAAATATTTCAGATTCTCTCACTCTTCAGGATTGTAATTAGAATTTTTTTATCCATTTAAAAATGTATAACTAATGGTTGCTACAAACTATTTAAATACAAGTATACTGTAACACCATTTCTGTGTATTTAAAGTGAATAAAGATGGCCTAGTGTATTACTTACTCCACTGATACACAAGTTGGGGGAACTGTGGTGGTACAGTCTGTAAGGGGCTACACTGCAGAACCCTAAAGTGATGCCTCTCCTGTGGTTCAAATCAACCAGTGGCTTCATGAGAAAAAGATGGGAAATCTCCTCCTAGGCAATTTACAGCCCCTGAAAGCCCTCTCTGGAGGGTCAGCTATGAGTCGGTTCCAGTTCGACAGCTACGTGTTAAGTTGACATACAAGTTGAGCCTGACCTTATTTCAAGCCTTTTCAGCATGGTCCACAGCCCCTGCATCTGCAGCCTGCTCTCCCTTACCAAGCACTTCCCCTCCAGCTCTGCAGGCTAGCTAGCCTCAAGAGCTCTCCTCTGGCCTTAACACACTCTTCTCTCCATCAGCTCCACCTTGTACCACTGTACCTGAGCCTTTAGTGCTCACATGTCATTTCCTCAGGGCAGCCTTTCCTGATCGAGCTACATACTCTCTCAAGACAACATCTCTCATTCAAGCTGGGAAGTTGTAAGCAAGTTGCTTGCCCTCTCTGGGCCTGTTTTGTCAGTTGAAAAAAGGAAACAAAGGGACCTATCTCATGTGGTTACTGTACCTGTAAAATTACCTAAATACTTTATGCTATATTTTGCAAATAATAAGCACTGAATAAAAGCTTGAACTGTTTCTAGAAAAATGTCCAGATGAAAGCATTCTTCTCTTGCTTGTATCGGACAGAGACAGGGTATTAGATCTGATGGCAGCTAGGTGAGGTAGTTTCTACCTAAAGGCTTCTTTCTTATGAAGAAGGAGGTATAGATATGTGAATTGTGTGTGTGTGCTTCTTCCTGTGAAAAGGGATGGGTGTGTGTGTGTGTGTGTGTGTGTGTATACACGTGTGTTAGGTGTGTTCTGTTGAGTAAGGGAAGGAGTTGGGAATGAGGATAGGGTGGTTGAAAGCCTGAAGAAAATGGGAAAAATAATAATTTTGGAGGCTAAGTAAACGTAACAAGATTATTGGAGCACTTTTTGGATCACTGGGATTGATTTTATGTCACAGTATTACGAATCTGAGTCGTTGGAGATATTTTTCTCCAAGGCTCCACAGCAGCCCAGATGCAGGTACAGAGAAGATGGATAATGGGGAGATCAGAAAAGGTCGGGTTTCAGGCATAAGGAAAGGACCAGGAACAAGGTCATATAATGTCTTGACAGGGATGTGACTGAAATGAGGGATTATGGTTTCTGCCAAGCTGGAGAGAAAACATAGAAAAGTTTGAAAATAAATAATAAATAAACTCAAATGCACAGAGAAAACAGAATCGTCAATGGTCTAAATGTTCCAGTGAGACCTTTATTAACACAAAGCAACCAAATGAACGACTTCAAGAACAAAACACTGGGCTCTGAGGGGGTTAACTCAGCATCTGAGTGTCTTCAGAAGCTCTGTAGTTAGGTACAATAAGGTCTAACAGTGGCAATGGGCGCTGAAGCAGAGTGGAGGTCATCAGAGCTGAAGAAATCCAGCCGCCCATGACTTACAGAGACTTTCCCCATAGATAGCAAAGTTCCCCAAACCATCGTCAGAATCACAGTACAGAGAAGGGCCATGAGTTCTGTGCCAAAGTCTTTATCAATTTCAGACATCATCATGTCTGGAAGACTTATTGCCAATAATGCCATAAAGAAGTGTGGGGGGAAAGAACAGGAAAAATCAATTTGGGAAAAAACGGATCAAGGCTTTTGATGTATTTTTTTTTTCCATTTATACTTCTTCCCACAGTCTCCGTGGCTCTAATTTCTAACACTTACTTTCCAAATCACAGATGGACTGCCAAGGATCTTCCATTTTGCTCCAGGATTTTTGCCCTGAGCACTAAAGATTTCAACAAATGCACCTCCCTAGGAGGAGAAAAAGAAATAATACTTAGCATGAGAGACAATGTCAAAGAGGAAATGCTCGCTACCACAAAGACTACACCCAGTGTTCCAGGCATTTTGTCAGCTAGGTACATCTGGAGGAAACATTATCCCTATTATTACTTTTACTTTATACCTTGATTATATCTAAGTCACACCTGTTCTGATTTGGGTCACCTTGGATTAACGGCTTAAGGAACTTTTTAAAAGCATGATAAACTTTAAAAGATTTATGCCATATAAACCTTACAAATCTCTTGAGTGTGGGAGTCATTTATTTGACATGTACTGATCATGGTCACGGAACATTCTATTCTAACCCCAACTAAAGGGTTTAAATTCATCTCTCAAGGCAGGCTAACAAATTCTGGCAATTATCTCTAATCACAAATTCTTCCTTCAAACTGACCTGGATCCCAATCTGAGCTTTGCCATTTATTCATCTAACCTTGCAGTTACTTAATATCTTGATTATTCATCTATAATATAGGTTTGTATTATTGTTGTTGCTGTTGTTACATACCATTGAATAGTCTGCACATAGACTCAAAGTGATCCTAAGCACAACAGCTCTGAATCCTTCTCTATCCGGAGCCAATCTCCCTGTTTCTAACACCTACCCCCTATTACTCCAGTTACTGGGTCAATCCATCCCATCCAGAGTTGCTCTTTTGCACTCGCTTCAACCTTTGTAAGCATGATATAAATGCCCGAAATATGTGAGATGGAGCTTTAAAATTCTTGCCTCCAAGAAACAACTTGGTATCACCCTCTCCAGGACAAATCTGTTTGTTCTCTTTGCAGTCCAAGATATGTTCAACACTCTTCTCCAGCACCACAACGCAAAGGCATCACTCTGTCTTCTGTCATCTCTGGTCATTGTCCAGCACTTTGATACACAGCAAGTAAAGGTGAAGACTATGGTCTAGATTAGGTGCATTTTAGTCTCTAGATTAACATCATTGCTCTTCAGGACTGTGGAGAAGTCCCTGACAGAAGATTTACCTAATGCAATTAGTCTTCTGATTTCCTGACTGCTGGTACCAAGAGTGTTGATTGTGGACCAAAGCAAGCTGAAATTTTTAACAGTCTCAATCTCTTTTCACTCTACCATGGTGTTGCTAAATGCCCCACTGGCGAGAATTTTTGTCTTCTAGATGTTGACCTTCAATCAATTTTTGTTTTATAGTTGTTATTATTAAGTGTCATCAAGTGACAATGGACTCATGCTGACCTACTAGTGGGTTTTTCAGAGGCTGTAAATCACCCTACAGAAGAATGCCTATCTTTCTCCTGCAGAACAGCTGGTAGATTCAAACTGTCTGCCTTTGGGTTGGAAGCACAACTCCTCACCCACTAGGCCACTTGTTTTATAGCTCTGTTGAATTGTAGAGAATAGTAAAAATAAGTCATCAATTTTTCAAAGAGAAGAGGGAGGTTGGGCAGGGGGAAAAGTGCAACAATGAATAAATGGAAATCCAAAGTCTATGTAAACTTTCATTAAAGCTCATTAATTAAAAAATTGGGAGGGGGAAACCCCATAAATCAAGCACAATGCTTATGCAATAAAGTAAATATTAAATATTTTAGTACAAAGACTTGGCAGGAGTTTTAAAGGGGAGGATATAATTCTTATTTTGAGCATCCCTACAAGGAGGATAGAAGGAGAATTGATGCCTTTGAGCTGTGGTGCTGGAGAAGAGTATTGAGGGTACCATGGACTGCTAGGAAAACAAACAGATTCATCCTG
>NW_006399863.1:1748644-1777564 GCF_000299155.1 Elephantulus edwardii | reverse complement strand
GCTCCTTGGAGGAAAGGATTCTAAGACTCCTTCTAACAGAGGGACAGGTCCTTGGAGAGGGACATCATGCTTGGTAGGGTGGAGGGACAGCGCAGAAGGGGAAGGCCCCCTATGAGGTGGATTGATTCAGTGACTGGGATAATCGGGATGGGTGTATCGGAGATGGTGCGAATGGCACAGGACAGAGCAGAGTTTAGGGATGTTGTACATAGGGTCGCGATGAGTCGCAAGCAACTCGACAGCACATAACAACAACAACAAGATTTCATGGTATATTTAATACAAATTAATATGGAAACTCATAAAATCTGTGTAAGAAAAAGAGTTAGTTCTATAGACATGCTATTCGTCCTTCACTCTAAACCTAATACTTTGGAGGGTCATGCTCCAAAATTAAACATATAACTGAATGTCTTAAGTTTTAACCACATATAAAAAAGGGGTAGGGGTCATTATGTCTGAACAACATCATGTTTACTGAAAGAAACTGAGTCTCTAAAGTCTAAATGAAGGTTTTTTTTAAATGCCCTGTTTGAGTTGTAAGCAGTAAACAAACTTGTCTGCTCTCTGTAAAGAATTTCTAACTTCCAAATTTTTCAGTAATATAGTTTTGCTTTCGAGTTTTACCAAGTAGCCATTTGAAGTAAAGTGATTTCTTATTCCTTAGGCAGTACTATGCAAACTGGATATGAGATAGCCTGACTATAACTTGGCAGGTCAGGTCATAATTCACTATGAATTTTAAATCGGCAGCATTTTTAAAGAAAAGAAAAAAAGGCTTATACCTGGAGAAACAGCATACTCCCACCACATTTCACATTCCCTGTTTCATCTTGCTTTCCTAATTTCCCACTGTGGGAATATAATTTTTATAATAATATGCTTTACTTACATCTAGTGAAACAAACTCCAAAATTCTTCTAATCGACTAGATGTTATAAAATGAGGGAGAAGAGAGAGAAAAAGGAAGACAATGCAGACACTCATAAACCGGCAGGTTGTGTTTGGTAAAATGGCAGAAACAACAGAGGTGGACCCAGTGGAAGGCTGTTTGAGCACAAGGACATGCACCCTAACAGTCAGAATGAAGAGGTGGGCAATTTGTTAACAGAACTGAGGCGAGAAGAGCAGGAGACAAGAAGTCAGGCCAGAAAGAAAGAAATCTCAAAGTAAGCAAAGCAGGATATGCATTGAAACACCACCGACCATCTGATGAAAATCAACTGAGAGGAATTTGTTTAAAGGGTAAATTAAGTGACTTCCCTTTTCAGAGTGATTCACTAGATCTAGGGTGAATTTAGCAAATCTGCATTTTTACAAATACCCCAAGTGGCCCTAATCTATGCATCTCAACGTTAGGGAACCATTGAAAAGTCTTCCGGTTTGGGGAAAAGACAATTGGCATATGGTCAAGGTGCTCATCTTTTTTAACTTGTTTATCCATTCAAGTTTTCTTCTTAAGCTCTCTCTCTAAACAGCTGACATGCCCCAGGCACTTGCTAAGAATCTTTCATCTGGGTGTTACGTTCAAGATCTGAGTCAAACGATCTGGACTGGGTCATAAGGTTTGTATTGCAACCAGAATAGGGAGCAACTCGGACACCTTGAGAAGTATTGAGCTAGAGACTGAATCAGAAAGCTAAATCACACGTCTACACCTTGGTGGTTTCCCCCCAGGACTGTTCATCTTCCCCGTTGTGGCATGATCTTATTACACGGGCAGTGTGTCAGATTGTCATGTGTCTTCACCCAAGAGGAGAAAGTCATAGACAGGTTGGAGAGCCATTTCGGGTTACCTGGTACTCATTTTTGAACATTCCCGCAGGGGGGCCGGGACCTGGGGGGCACAGAGCGCAGGGCTTCCAGCGAGGAGCGTGACCCTGAAGGATTGGAAGGCGGAGGGTGGGGACCTCGGGGCCCGATGGCTTCGTGCTGGGCCTCGATTCGGTCACAGGCTCTTCTCAGCCCTCCAGCCCCATCAGCTCCACCTCCGACCCGGGACTCGTGACATTGCGGCCCCCACCTCCGGGGTTTCCCGGTCTGGGGAAGGACTGTGAGAGTAACCTAACTCAGGACACCCAGCGACAGGAGGGAAGCTACCCACAACCGACCCACTCGCCCCGCCGACCCGGCGGACACGCCTCCTGCCTCCAGGCCCCGCCCCTTTCCGGGCAAGTTTGCCTCCGGGCGAGGCCAACACTCCCGCGCACCCATTGGCTCCCGCCGGGGACCTGCGCATTGCGCGGTGTGGGCTTCTCACCCGCTTATACGCGAAGCTACGCGATGACGTAAGGTTGCCAAGGCAACCGAGGGACGCTTGAGGGAAAGCTGCCTAACTCACCACATCTTCTGCAGGCCCTTTGCTGAGTCTTTACGTTTGTATTTAAGTTTACTTTACTAAGCTAAAAATCAGCCGTTTGAATCCTTTTCTCTCCCAGCTGTTCTGGGAGAGAAAAGCAGGCAGTCTCCTCCAGGAAAGAGTTTCACAATCGATAAGGCGATCATTTGGACTTTTTTTACCTGGTTCTTCTAGAGAACCTGTGACGTCTGCTTGGTTTCTTCTTGTAACAGCTGATAAGTTGTAACCACAGACACCAAGAATAAAATTGTTATCACAGAACCCTCGCCGGATTCGACGTTTCCTGAACTTGGCTATGTTGCGAGTCTAGCCAATCTCATTGTTTCAGAAGGTTTAAGAGACTGAGAATACAAATTAAGGATACAAATTTAATGTACACATTAAAAAGTCAAGGTTTAGGGCACAGAAGTCATGATCTAAATCTTTTGAACCACTCTGTAAAATCAACTGTTCAATTACTCTCTTTAGTTTCCTACTTCGCCCCCCCCCCCTTTTCTTAGAATCTGTTACTAAAAAAAGCCAAAAAAAGCCTCTTCCGAAGTTAAATGGCTACTGTAGTGGATGGAGTTGGAGTTCAGCTCTTGTCTGATGTCCTGTGTTTGCCTTAGTTACGTCATCAACATACAATTATCAGAAATAACCAGATACCTTTCTTGGAGACTCTACTGTTTTTAGGGTCCATTAAATTGAATGTTGTTCATAGAAAACCTGTGAACAATAGCTCTGAAGCCCTGTCCTGCAGCAGCCTCACTAATATACTGGAGCCCATTGTTAAAGTGTTGACCCATCTTGTTGAGAATCATCCTCTTTCTCTGGCCCTGCATCTTTCCAAGCATCTTTTCCAAAGATTGGCTCCTCCTTCCAACACACCCGAAGTATGTGACATGAAGTTTCACCATTCTACCTTTAAGGAACACCCTGGTTACACTTCTTCCTAGACAGATTTGTTTGTTCTTTTGGCTGCCCAAGGGTTATAGGTCAAATAGTTAAAAGGTTCACAACTCTATGAGGTTAAGGGTTAATCTCTTTTTACTTATGCAGGTGATACACCTTGCTTGCAAACAGTGAAAGAGACTTGAAGCATTAACTGAAGAAAAGCTAAGATATGAGTTACATCTCAATATTAAAAAAAAAACAAAATCCTCACCACTGGGTCAATAGGCATCAACAAGATTGTTGGTTTTGTTGTTGCTGTGTTGTGCCATCAAGTCACCTGTGACTCATAGTGATCCAGTGTACAACAACCTTAAATCCTGCTCTATCCTGTACCAATTTTATTGTCTCTGACACACCTATCCCCATTACCTCAGTCACTGAATCAATCCATCACATTGAGGATCTTCGATGGAGAAAAAATTGAAGTTGTAAATGAAAGTCATGTTGCATTAAGGAAATCAACTGTCAAAGACCTCTCCAAAGTATTTTTTTTAAAAGATATCAATTTAAAGGATAAGGTGCACTTGATCAAAGACATATTTTCAATTGTTTCCATAAGTTTCATTTTTGAAGATCTTCTCCAAACACAGGCCTTTTCAGTATTTCCCATTCACAGTTTTTAGTATCCCAACCCCTCCTGCTCCATTACTCCCCGCCCTTGACAGCCTCTAAATGGGTCCTAGCTATCCCTACTTCTTTTTGTTGTTTCTTCCCTTGTATACAGATTGCTGTAGTTCCCCACTATAGAATCTGTAGTTCCTGGTGTGCTAATCCTGTCCTGGGCACAGTGTTGTTGTTAGAGACCATTTATTGAGTGTATTCCATTTCATAGTTTTTCTGTGTTTAACAGAAGGAAACTCTTCACTGTCCTAAGTAAGTGAAGGCAGGGTGAACTGAAGGATGAATCTTGAAAGACAACCACATGGGTTTTTAAAAAAAAAATGCTGGGAATACTATGGATAGATATATATATTCGGGTAAAATAGTGAATTAATATTTTCAATTGGTTTATTTAAAAAAAAACAGCTACCGACTTAAAATTACTAATCTCGGTGTATTAAACCTTCAGTGTTTTGCAGTTTTCAAAGGCCTATTTTTTTAATATTTTTTTTCTTTCAGAAACACATGGCCAGTCCTGCTTCTTAGTCTGGAGACTCCTCTGGAACCTGTCCACGATGAGCAACCTTGATAGTGTTTGAATTACCAGTGGCATAGCTTCCAGTATCACAGCAAACTGTAAGCCACCACAGTGTGGCAAACTTACAGATGAGTGGTGGATCCACATCTTGGTATTGTCAATTGCTTCCTATATGCCTGTAAGTTGGACAGTGAGTAATGAAGACCAAAGAAGAATAGATGCCTTTGGACTGTGGTGTTGAAAAAGAGTATTGAATATTTGGTGGACTGCCAAAAGAACAAACACATCTGACTTGAGTGAAGTGCAACCAGAATGGCCCTTAGAAGCGAGGATGGTGGGACTTTGTCTCACTATGAGCATGTTTTCCAGGAGGAGCCACTCTGTAGACATATGATACTGAAAAGGTGGATGGCCAGGGAAAGAGAGGGGAAGACCGTCAAGGAGATGAATTGGTAGGGTGATTGTCACAATGAACTTGAACATGACAGATCCATGAGGGAGGTATAGGAGAGGGCTAAGATCAGATCTGTTGTTTACGGGGTCACTATGTGTCATAATCGACTTGATGATATGTAACAATATTAATACTTAGCAGTATCAAGTCTTCTTACCGAGACTATGTTTCTTCATTATTTTATGACTTTCTCCAAATTAAGACTGAACAATATCAATATCATCTGTCTACTCTCCTCACTTTCTAGAGAGAAAACAGTCGTTCTAGGTCATGCATTATCCCTCAACCTCAAGTTTAAGAGACATATATATGTATTTTTTTTTCAATCAGGTGTGGTATAGGGACCAATGGACAAGCAATGGGCAATGCTAAAATTTATCAAAGTTGTTTGGCTATGGTAGACACTATTCTTAATACTGGCGATGGTTGTTTTTAACACCGGTTAAGAATAAATAGTACTTTAACAATATAAACACAAAATCAGGCATAGGAGGAAATGTAGTTTTATAATATCAAATGCTTTTAGCTCTCGGTTTTATGTGGACAATCATAATGGGTAAGGAGTTGTGTTGCCATACTAAAGGTTCAAATCCACCAGCTTCTCTAATGGAGAAAGATGGGCAATCTCCACCCATATGATTTACAACCTCTGAAAACTCCCTGATGGGTTGGGTATGAGTCAGTTCTGATTGAGCAATGAGTGAGTGATAAGTATAACAAAAGGCACTGGTGTCCTGGTGGCCTAAGACCTATATGTCTTGGAGAAAATGCAACTAGAATACTCCTTGGAAGCAAAGATGGCGAAGCTTTTTCTCACATATTTGTGTCATGTTATTAGAAGGAGCTATTCCTTGGAGAGAGATGTCATGCCTGGAAAGGAAGTCCCTCAACGAGATGCATTGATCCAGTGATGGCCGCAAATGGCTCAAATACGTTAGCAATGATGAGGATGGTACAGGATTGGACAGGGTTCAGATCTGTGTTTCATTGTGTTGCTATGAGTCATACTCAACTCAAAGGAACCTACCAAGTCCAGAGGGAGTTACACTTCAACTAGAAAGGCAACACCTCTCTAGTGGGTCAAATTCAAGAGCAGCTCAGCAGGAGAAAGAGGAACAATGTCCTTCTGTGAAGTTGAGAGTCTCTGAAAACCTGCTGGAGTTTAAGCTATGAGTCAGTTCTGACTCAACTAACGAGGAATGTGAGGAGGGTTTGATAAGTATGACTGCAAGTATGTTTTATTGGGACTGCAGTTATGTCTCATATACTCTGGGCATGTTACCAGGAGAGGCCAGTCCGTGACGAAAGACATAATGTTTAGTAATGTTGAGGCTCAGTTAAAAAGAGGAAGACTGGCAACGAGATGGATTCACACAGTGGCTGCACCAGTGGGTGCAGGCAGAGCCAAGACTATGAGAATGACTTAGAGTATCACAATGAGTTGGAGCCAACTTCACAGCACCTAACACAACAAGAAAAATGTTCACCAGGTGCATTCTAAGTGAAGGGAAAGGCAATAAAACAATAGGGTGGAAGGTAGCACAACCTCACCAAAGTAGAAACAGACACTGGCAAATGTACATGAGTAAAAACGACAAAGGTATCTCTCATATACATAATTCTGCAACAATAATAACACATACAAATGGATACACGGCTAAACTTACAAGCTGAGGAGGTGTAGGTTGGCAAGTGGGAGTAACAGACATGAGTATGAATTTGGCACAGATTTCTGCTGATATGTATGTACTGCAAATAGATCTAAGGATATAGCAGAGTGTGCAGGGGGCAAAGTTAGGCAAATTTCTCTCCAATAACCAAACACTTCAAGAACATAAATCACTGGACTTCTTCAAGCCCACAGCCTTGACGGATATCTGGTCAACTGGCATAACATAGTCCACAATATCCTACTTTGCTATGTGGCACGTGAGGTCTTAAAAACTTGAAAGTAGTCATTTAAGATGTAAGTTTGATCTCTTCCAGTCTGGAGCAAAAAATAATGAAAACAGAGAGAGAGAGAGAGAGAATAGACCGCAAAGATTCAAAGGAATAATTATTCTAAATCAGTCCTTGGAGAAGGATATCATGCTTGGAAGGGTAGAGGAACAGCACTGGAGAGGAAAACCTGGATGGATTGACAAGGTAATTGAGGCAATAGGAATAGGTGTGTCAGAGTCAGTGAGATTAGCTTAGGATAAGACAGGGGTAAGAGCATTGTACATAGGATGCCTGAGTCACAGATGACTTGATGGCACATAACAACAACAACAAAGTTACTGTGAGCTACCGAGAAACCTATTGGTGCTATTTGTAATACCAACCACTCTGCTTAGCATCACAGTTGAAGGTCCTGGACAAAGAGAGGGGTTGGGTGGAATAAAAAAAATCCAAAAAACCAAATAACACAACAACCTTGCTGTTGAGTAGAAACCAGTGGAATTCCTGGCGGTGGGAATGGAACACATCCCTAGAGATCAACTTTTAATCAAATAAGAGATGAGTCTATAAAGTGAACAATAAAACTGGGGAAATATGTATTCCTCAGCACAATTAACTATATGAAACAGAAAAAAAGCAATATTTGCTCAGAAACAGAGCTCAGAAGGAGGGAGAAAGAAGGATGAATGAAAACAGGGTGCCCGGAGGGGAGAGAGAAGAAGTGTTACTATGTGGAGGAACCACAGCCAATGGCAAAAAGCGAAATGTGTATAAATTATTGTATGGAAAGCTTATTTGCTCTGTAAATTTTCAAACAAATGACAGTAATTTTTAAAAAAATATCTGTCTGCCCAAATAACAGTTTAGACTAACTTCTCTATGTATGTTATAAAAGACAGTGAAATAGTTTCTTTAATTGCTATAATTTTTAAAAAGTGGATACATTTAGTAATTGTGTTAAATTGCTTAACTTAATTTGACAAGATTAAGAATTAGTCACTTTGCAAGCTTTAAAGTGCTTATGTCTTTGTTCCACAAAAGAAAGTAATTTGGTGCTACATTAATATTATTAAAGGTTATTGGATGGTGTTTTAAATGGAAGAGATTAGAAACAAAATTTTTAAAGGTGGAGAAGTCTTTATATACCAGTATAGCTTTTAAAGGTAGATGAATATGATTATTAATTTGACAAGTAGCAGGATTCGTTTGAAAAGAGTGTGGTAATTTGCCATAATACAGTGGTGGTTATGTTTTGGCTTCTGGTCAGAGCTCAATTATTTGACTGAAATGTGAAGGAAAAGCAACACTGATTTTGAAGATCAAAATTTATTTAGTGTAAAATCTAGAAAAGTTTAAACCTTAAGAGAATGTTTTTATTTCACACTGTGGAATAGCTTTATGAATGACACTAATGTCAAATTAATGTCATAATTAAAAATTGTGCCTACTTTACAGTTTTAAGCAAAGTACTATAGAGAAAAAGTAATAATACCCAAGTCACCTATTTGATTATTGATTTGATTTATGTTGTCTTGGTTTTTTTTTCTTTTTTTTATTATTAAATTTTATTAGTTTTAATGAACATTTACAGGGATTTTGGGTTTTCAATGTTGTCTTGTTTTTAAGAAGTGGTGGCATAGGGAAGTTTTTGGAGGGTTTTACTATTTGTTGATCTCTCACAGTCACAGAAAGAATAATATTTTCTCTAGTGTGTAAGAAGCATAACCCACCTTTGACAATACCACCAACAACACAGAGAGCTCTGTGAGTCTGGTGGATAGAAAGTTATGCTACCAAGTCAAAGATGGGTGATTTTAATCTGCTGCCCTCAGGCCTGATTTTAATTGTTTTGGGTCAAACATTCTTTTAAATGGTATAGTACTGGTCTGTCCATTTGCTGTACAGAGGTAACTCGTGGTTATGCTGAACACTATGACACTAATGTGTCAAATACGATAATGGCTACACATGTTGGACAGTGTTTGGTGGAACTCCCCAACTAAAACAGGCTTGGAAGCAGGAGTGGCATCCACGTCTGATATAGTTTGCCTCCAGAAACTCTATTAACTTGGAGAAATGAAGAAAGTTGCACAATTCTTAGGTCTTTTGTTTATAGGGTCACTGTGAGTTGTCTATGACTTGATGACACTTAACAGCAACAACAGTATGTAAGAGTTTAATTTGACTGTTTCTTTCCCTTAAATGACCAGTGTCAAAATGTACTACAAATGTGATGCATAAACTTTGAACTTCTGAAACCAGTAGTGAAGATTTTTCCAAAGTAAAAGGCTTTCAAGTATTGCATATTTACTTAGTTATTAATATTTCTTAAATAGTTTTACCTATAAAAACTTAGAAAAAAATTAACATACTTGCAAAATCCATCTTTGAAAAGATTAAATAAAGTGAGCTGATATTTAATACTTAGTTGTTTTTAAATGCTTACATGCTTTACTCTTATTGGAAAATTAATTGGATCTCAGAAACATTTTTTTCTCTATAACTAATCCTATACAGACTATCCAGAAATGGCTAGAACACTACATTTACAAAGAAATACCAGCCATTCAAGCTAGGTTTAGAAGAAGGCATGACACCAGGGACATCACTGCTGATGGCAGGTGGATCTTCACTGAAGGCAGAGAATTTGAGAAAAATATCTATTTATGCTTTTTTTAATGTGCAGAGGCTTTAGACTGTGTGGCTCATAACAAACTGTGGGTAACATTAAGAAGAATGAGACTCCCAGAACACTTACTTTTGCTCATGTGAAACCTATAAGAGGCTGTCGTGTGAACAAAGCTAGGAAGCACGGAATGGTTTAAAATCAAGAAAGGTGTACATCAGGGCTGCATCCTTCCTCCATATATCCTTCCTCCATATATATATACAATCTGTACACTAAGCAAATAATTTGTGAAGCTTCACCCCATGAAAATGAATGTGGCATTAGGATTGGAGGAAGCCTCATCAAGACCCTCTATTATGCAAATGACACAATCTTCCTTACTGAAACTGAGGTGACTTTCAAACCCTTGCTATAGAAGATCAAAGGCTACAGCTTTCAATATGGGTTGCATCTCAACACCAAAAAGACAAATATCATGTTAGGTGGAGAAAAGATTGAAATTATCAACAGTTTCATTTTACTTGGATCCACAATCTGGTGGATCTGCTGGTACCAGCAGACAGGGGATCAGGAGACATATTGCACTGGTCAAGTCCACTGTTAGGTACCCTTCCAAATTACAAACTAGCAATGGTGTCTATTTGAGGACTGAGGGGCACCTGATTCAGACATGGTGTTTTCTACACTGGCTATGCATTTGAGAGCTGGTCAATGACCAAGGATGATGGCAGACAAAGAACCAGTGCCTTTGATTTGTGGTGTTGGAGTACTGATTATTGTGTAGACCACCAAAACAACAAATAGATATGTTTTAGATAATGGGAAGCCAGAGTGTTCCTTAGCAACAAGTATGGTGAAGCTTGTCTCATACTTTGGGCATGTTATAAGAAGGAACTATTCCCTGAAAAGGGGCATCCCATGGGGAAGGAGAAGGGTCAGCATAAGAAAGGAAGAAACTCATCAAGATGGATTGACATCGTGCACCAATGGGATCAGTGTATGTCAGAGATGATGAGGGTGGCACAAGATAGAACAGGGTTCAGACCAGTTGTTCATAAATTTGCTGTGAGTCCTACTTGACCTGATGGCACCTAACAAGAAGAACAGTAAAAAGTCACCTAGGTTTGATTTACAATAAGGCTCTCCATTTTAATATGAGTTTCTGATAGGAGAATCTATTCTGACCCGCTGAATCTTTAAAAATGTTGTCACATTTTAAACTCTTCTGAAAAATAAGATCTTAAATATGACCTGATATGTTAGCTAACATATTATATCTATTTTGGATGATGCACTTGTGAAATGTGTTAGAAAAATTGAATTTATAAAGGAACTCATATTGATTATTCAAATTGAAGAATTTTCTAAAAAATATTTTTGCATATTTGCTTACTTGCTTCCTCATCTCTATTCCTCCTGTTACTGATTCTAACAAGCTCCTTTGTAAATATTTTGGCTTATTTACTTACTTAAAGTTTATTTTTTTTCTCTATATAAAAGAATACAGGCATCAATTTATGCTTAAATACTTTGGCATGTATCTCTTAAAGATAAAGAGCATCCCCTGAATGTCAATTATGTATCATTACACTACATGTATACCATTATCATACTCAAGAAATTGAATGTCTAATAACTATATATTCAGTTTCTTCTATTTTACTTGTAATTCTTTTCCATATGGGGCCAATTAAGGATCAGCCTTTGGATTTAATTGTAACATTGTTTTGTTGTTGTTGTGTGCTGTTGAGGCAGTACTGACTCATAGCTGACCCTCTAGAGGGTTTTCAGAGACAGTAAATCACACAAGATGAGATTGCCCATCTTTCTCCTGCAGTGCAGCTAGTAGATTCGAACTGGATGCCTTTAGGTTGGCAGTTCAGCTCTTCACTAACTAGGCCAACAACCAATGCCTTTGAAGACATTTAAATTGTAGAAGTGTTGTTGTTTGCCGTTAGATCAGAAACAACCCATAGCTGCCCCTCTAGCAGGCTTCCATAGATAGTAAATCACATGAGAGGTGATTGCCCATGCTTCTCCCTCAGAGCGGCTGGTGGATTCGAACTGGGTGCTTTTGAGATTACAATACAGGTTCTTACGCCTAGGCCATCCTATGTTATTGTAAGAAGTGTTGCTCAATTTAGACTTCCGCGACTGTGTCTTTGTAATGAAATTCAAGTTAAATATTTGAGGTAAACAATTAGCTGTTTTATATTTTTGGTTTTGTATAAATAACACAAGAATGTATATCACGGCTCCTAATCTTTGCTTTATTATGATTATTGTTACTTTAAGATTTCTGAAATGTCAATCATTTGACCAATGGTCTTAACTTTCCAAAGATTCTTTATCCTTATTTCCTGAGAGTGTATTATCTGTGAGATTTGGTAGGGAAAGGCAATACAGAAATGGCAAGAGAAAAGTTAAGACAGAATTTTAAATTGCTTTTCCTATTGACAGATTGAACAGATCTGCCTGGTGATGCAAAGTAACCTGTAGAGAATGAGGTTTTGAAGATAGAGATAACAGAATACTCAAGGTGAGATTCTTGGAAAAAGAAGAAGAAACAAATGAGACATGGAGCACAGATGGAAAAATTCTCTTTAGACAAAAGGAGGTATATATCCATTTTAATAAAAGGCAAAGAATAATTCAGAAAAAACCTAATATATGGAAGTACAAGCTGCTCTGAACAAATTGACATAAAATCAAAGCTCCAGGAATTGACGGCATACCAAATGACATGTTTCTAAACAGATGCTGCCCTGGATGTGCTCACCAAGTTGTGCCAAGAAATCTGGAGGACAGCCATCCAGCCAACTGACTCGAAGAGATCCATATTTGTTCCAATTCCACAAAAAGGTGACCCAACAGAGTACAGAAATTATCGAACAATATCATTAATATTACACACAAGCAAGATCCTGCTGAAAATTATCCAAAAACTACTGGAACTGCACATCAGCAGAGAACTGCCAGATAGGTAGGTTGGATTTAGAAAAAGCCATGGTACTAGGAATATTAATGTTAGATGGACCTTGGTTGAAAGCAGAGTACCAGAAGAATGTCTAGCTGTGTTTCACTGACTATGCAAAGGCATTTGACTGTGTAAATCACAGCAAACTGTGGTTAACTCTGAGAAGAATAGGAATCTCCAAACCCTTAATTATGCTTATGTGAAACTTATACTTGGACCAGGAGGCAGTCGCCAGAACAGAGCAAGGAAACACTGCATGATTCAAAATCAGAAAAGGTGTGTGTCAGGGATGCATCCTGTCTCCACACCTTTTTGATCTATATATGCGGAATAGATCATTCGAGTAGCTGGACTCTCTCTACAAGGTGAAATGTGGCATCAGGATTGGAGGAAGACTCATCAACAATCTGCGTTATGCAGATGACACAACCTTTCTTGCTGAAACTGAGGAGGACCAGAAGCACTTGCTGCAGAAGGTCAAGGACTGTGGACTTCAATATGGATTGAAGCTCAACATCAAGAAAACAAAGGGCCAATTGGCAGCATCATGATAGGTGGTCAAGAGATTGATATTGTTAATAGCTTTAGTTTTTTCTCGGCTCCACATCAACACTCTTGGTACCAAAAGCCAGGAAATCAAAAGACGAACTGTATTGGGAAAGTCAGCTATCAGGGACCTCTTCAGAGTATTGAGTTGCAACAATGTCAGTGAGACTAAGGTATGCTTGGTCCAAGCCATGGTCTTTGCAATTACTTGCTATGCATCAGAGAGCTGGAAAATGACTAAGAATAACAGAAGAAAAATCTATGCCCTTGAACTGTGGTTCTGGAGAAGAGTATTCAACATACCATGGACTTCCAAGAGAACAAACAAATCTGTCCTGGAGAGGGTTGCTCCAGGTTGCTCCTTGGAAGCAAGGATTTTCAGGTTCCATCTCACATAGTCTGGGCACGTGACCAGGAGAGACCAGTCCTTGGAGAAAGACATCATGCTTGGAAAGGAGAAGGGAAAGCACAGGAGAGGAAGACCCCAGTGGATACGGATTGGTATAGTAACTGGAGTAATGGGGGTAAGTGTGTCAGAGATGGTGAAAATGGCTCAGGACAGAGCAGAGTTCAGAGCTATTATACACAGGGTTGCTTTGAGTCACAAGTGACTCTGTGGCACATAACAGCAACAACAACAAGATTGCAATGTCCTGTGGGATCACTTCACATTTAATTTGATATCCTCGAATCAAAGTTTCATATTCAAGCTCTTTTGAAGGCTATAATAATAATGTACTTTCCTCCACAAATAGAAACAAGAGCAAAATAAAATCTTAGCATCAGAGCCTTGAATTAATATAATTTCATTGCCTATTAAATACTCACTATATAAACATTTATTGTCTTTTTTTAGATATTATTATAAAAATTTTGTTCCTGAAGGAAAAAAAACACTCCAATGACAAACAACAAAACACACATTCTTCTTCTCAAGCTGCCCATGCCCAGTAGAGCAAATCCCTGCCATCTCCATGCACAATAGAATGAATCCCTGCCATCTCCAACTGAAGTAGAATGAATCTCTGCCATTCCCTGCACTGCTCTCATACCCACTGCTGTGGTTAAGCCTACTGTGGCAGTCACTATGACAACTCAACTCGTAGAGGGTCTTCCTCTTTTTTTGCTGACCTACTTATTCTTGCGTGATTTCCTTCTCCAGGGACTGGTTTCTCCTATTTTGGTGTTATTAGGTGCCCTGGAGTTGAGTAGGACTCATAGTGATCCTATGAACTGTGGATTTGAACCTTGTCCTATCTTGTGCCATTCTCATGCTCTAAGTACATGAGGAAATGATCATATCATCCTTGCTTCTAAGGAGCACTCTGGCTTCACTTTTCCCTAAGATTGATTTGTTTGGTTTTTTAGCAGTCCATGGTTTATCTAATAGTCTTTGCCAACATCACAATTCAAATGCATCAGCTTTTAGTCTTTCTTCTTTATTGTTAGACTTTCACATGCATATGAAGCAATTGAAAATATCATGACTAGGGTCAAGCACAACTTTGTCTTTAAGCTAACATCCTTGTTCTCTAGCTATTTAAAAGGCTCTTCACCAGCAGGTTGCCCAGAAAAATATGTCTTTTGCTTTCTTGACTGCTGCTTCCAGGAAGGATGCCTGTGGTCCCAAGTGGAAGGAAATCCTTGACAACTTCAACCTTTTCTCCATTTACCATGTTGTTGATTATAGTTCTACTTGTGAAATGTTCTTTGGTTTTTTTTTTTTAATGTCGAGGTGTAATCAAAGACTACAATCCCAATAGCCTTTGATCTCCCTCTGTAAGTCATTCAAGTTCTCTTCACTTTCAACAAACAGGGCTGGTTATTTGTGTATTACTGACAGGTGATGGGTCTTCCTCCAGACCTGACACCATGCTCTTTTTCATGTAGTCCTGCTTCTTGGATTATTTGCTAAGCATACAGACTCAATAGGTATGTATGGTCAGATGATACAACTCTGATGTCCACCTTTCCTGATTTAAAACCATTCAGGTGATTCTTTTAAAAAATTATGATGATGATGATGATGATGATGATGATGATGATGATGATGTGTGTGTGTGTGTGTACCATCAAATGGGATCTGACTGGTACAGGAGAAGATTGCCCTCCTTCTCCAGTTGAGCATCTGCTGGATTTGAACCACACACCTCTGGGATTGCAGTAGAGCTTCCTGTCACTAGACCTCCAGAGCTCACCAGGTGATTCTTCTTGTATAGTTCTGTTCATCCATGTTCTATATATCAATACTTCATTCCTTTTTATGGCTGATTGATATGCCATTTTATTAATGCTCTCGGTTCATAGGAGCTGCAAAGATGAGAACAACTCACAGGGATCCTGTGACCAACAGATCTGAACGCTGTCCTCTGTGCTGTCCTCATCATCTCTGCCACACTAGAGACCACTGGTGTAATCACAAGTCAATGCATCCCGTTGAGAATCTTCCCCTCCTTTGCTGATGCTCCACTTTTCCAAGCATGATGTCTTTTTTTTAAGGACTGACTCTCTCCTAACATCATGCCCAAATTATGTGAAATGCAGTTCCACCATCCTTCCCTCGAAGGAGCAACTTGGCTGCACTTTCTCCAAGGCATTCCTGTTTTCTTGGCACTTCTCCAGCACCACAACACAAAGGCATAGGTTCGTTTCCTTTCTCTTTATTCACTATTCCTTTCTCAGATGCATAGCAAGTTATTGAATCGATTAGGGCTTGGATCAGGCACACCTTGATCTTTAAACTGACATCCTTGCTCTGCAGCACTATGAAGAGGTCCCTGACTGCCAACATTCCCAGTGCAACATGTCTTTTGATTTCCTGACTGCTAGGACCAAGGTTGTTGATTGTGGATCCAAGGAAGGTTAAATCTTCGACAATTTCTATCTTTTTTCCCATCTATCATGATGGTGCTTATTAGCCCATAGTGAGGATTTTTGTTTTCTTCATATTGAGATGTAGTCCACATTGAACCCTATAGTCTTTAATCCTCTGCAAGAAGCATTTCAAGTCCTCACTTCCAGCAAGCAAGGTTGTGTCATCTGTATAGCACAGGTTGTTGATGAGACTTTCTCTGATCCTGATGTCACATCCTTCTTTGTAAATCCAGCTTCTCAAGTGATTTGTTTGGTGTAGAGATTAAACAGGTATAGAGAAATGATACAATCTTGCCACACACCCTTCTTGATTTTAAACTGTGCAAGGTTGCCTTGCTCTGTTCAGACAGCAGCTTCCTGATCTAGGTGTAGGTTTCACATGAGTACAGTTAAGAGTTCTAGGATTCCCATTCTTCTTCATGTTATCCACAATTTGTTATGATTCTTGTAGTCAAAAGCCTTTACATAGCCAATAAAACACAAGTATATCAGAGATGTCAGGAGGGGCTGGTCCAATTAAATGAATAGATAACACATTTTGTTTATTTATTAAACTGTTCTTTGATATTTGTGTTATTTTCACCCATTAACTATTATGAATAATATTGATGTAAACATTTTTGTGCAAGTTTCTTTATAAGAATATATTTTTTTTTTTCCTCTAGGATATTACGCCTAGGAGTGGAATTGCTGGGTTAAATGGGCACCGGTGGAGGGGAGCTCTGGTAGCCTAGTGGCAAGAAGCTGCAACTACAATCCCAGAGGTGCACGGTTCGAATCCACCAGATGCTCTGCTAGGGAAGGAGGGGCAATCTCCTCCTGTACCAGTCAGATCTGATTTGACGGTACACGCACATAAAAATAATAAAATAAAATTTAAAAAAATGGGCACCAGTGGAATTTCGGGGTCAAAAGTTTAGGCTGTATTCCAGTGTGAGCACACGGCTCCTTACAGGCAAACATGATGAAACTTGGTTGCATGTACTTTGGACATATTGTCAGAAGCAATCAGTCCTTGGAAAATGATGATGTTGCTGGGAAAGATCATAGAGAGTGAAGCCCTCAACAGGGTGGATTGGCTCAGTGACTGCAACAGTGAGTCCAAACTCACCTGAGATGCTGAGGATGGTCAGGATAGAGCGAAGTTCAGCTCTTCTGTTTATAGGGTCACTGTGAATCATGGTGGCAACTAGCAACAGTAACAACAACGTACAGGGATTCCAACTTCTCCACATATTCACTAATACTTGTTATTATCTGATTGTTACGTTGTCATAGAAACTCATGGGTATGGAGCAATACTCATTGTGGTTTTATGTTTGTTTCTGAAATATTTTATCATTTTTCTTCTGAATTTCCATTTCTTTTGTGAATGCTTTCTAATTTTTCATTTATTTTGTCTTCGTTCTTTGTTTTCTATTTCTTTAGACCTCTGTTGTGTTTTCCTTGATTTGGTTGATGGCTTTCTCAAATTTCTTCTTAATCTGTTGAATGTGTCTAAGTAATAACCTTTTAAAATCCTTACGAAGTATTTTCAATATGATGTCTTCCTTGTTAGGTTTTTTCCTGGCTTTGTTCTTGTCAATTGTTTGGGTTGCTTTGTCTTGCTTCTTTGTGTGAACTGAGGTTGTGTATTGCCTTCAAGACCTTGTGGTGGTGTTGTGTTTGTATTTTATTGATGACGGTGTTGCCATGCTCTGCCCAGGTTTTTGTTTTGTTTTGTTTTTTCCCTTTCTCTTTAGTTTGTTTCGATACAGCCAAGAATGTGCAGCAAGGGTATAACTCTGCTTGCTCATTGGGCACTGCGTAGATGCTCACCAGCTATACTCTGTTAGGTGATATAGAAGACAGGTGTGTGCATGTAGATCTCTGGGCACAGAGGGCACACAGGTGATGCTCATGACTGTTGACAATCGAACAGGAGGGAGAGGGCTTGGTCCTAGAATCGGTTCCTGCAAACTTAGATAGAGGCTGGAAGCAGGTAGTCGGCCTCTTGGAGTCAATTATCCTGACTCAGAAGTTAGCTTTGGGCAGGGCACTCGAACTTAGAAGGAATTCCTGCCGATTCCGGAAGGGTACCCAGCCTGACCCAGTGCTGGTCTGAAGAGGCAGAGAGCACGTGCCTCCACACCTGGGGAGTGTACACCTGGTGCCTGATTCACCTTATTCTCTGAGGAAGAGCACGGGTTATGCTGGAGGACAGTGTCACCAGGTGCCAGGGGAGTGAGGGTGGAAGATGGCCATGTCTCTGGTCACATAGGGTGTGGTGAGGTGAGGAAGGAAGGAAAAGTTTGCACCTTCATGCTTGCCAGCCTCCAGTCTCTGGTGAGTGGAGCTCAGCATTGTGTTGCTGTGCCAACTGGAATGATGTTTACAAAAATTTAAAGTGTTCTCACTCGGAGTTTGTTTGTGTATGTGTGTGTATGATTTTACGTATTTATATATGTATATATTTATATATGTATTTATATATGCTTGTGTATATGTGTATGTGAGTATATATACACACACATGATTTTTAAAGGTGTATGCTTGTGTATATATTTAATTTCTCTATCAACTGATGTTCCCTATATAGACTGAACATTGCCATAACACCTTCATTTGTTCTTTAACTGTGATTAACTTTAATGCATATCCATTTCACATTATTACTGATATATTTGCTGCTTTATCCTGTTTTCTAAATGTGCCATGCTTGCTTTGTTCCTGTTGTCCTTCCTCACTATTTTATTTCGTATTAAGTACATATTTCCAATGTAGAATGTTATTTTCTCTCATGCTTTCTCATGGTATTTTAAGTTCTTTCTTAAAGTGATTACTTTTGGGTTTCTAAAATACACATTCACTTATAAGAATAAGCTTTAGATTTATGAGAACTTACTTCCAATAAGATAGAGATGTTACTCCTACACATCACTATCCCCTAACCCCCTCACCCTCTGTGTGGTATTATTGTTAGAGCATCGGTAAATGTTATAAACCCAGTGTGGGCCAGGATTGTCTGACCTCTTTTAACTTCAGCGTCATTGTTATCAATATTAGAGTTCCAGCCCTTGTATCATAATTCCATCCCATAAGGAAGCCAAATCTTTATATTATTAGATGCGATTCAGTTCTTTAGGTGAACTCCGTAGGCCTAGGCCGTAGGGGGTTGTGCTGTTAACTCAAAGTCAGCACCTCTCTGTCAGTTAGAATCCACTAGTGTCTCTGCAAGAGAGCGATGGGCAGTCTCCTTTCACACAATTTACACCCTTACACAATGAAGAGTCTTTGAGTCGGTTCTAACTTGCCAACAATCAGTTTTATCCATTCCCTTGGTGGGCCACAAATCCTTCACATTTGCCTTGTCTTATCCAGTTGTTAAAGAGCCCTAGCTTAGTGGTAAGGAATTGTGCACTTAAAGCAAAGGCTCGTGGCTGGAATTTTCCAGCTGCTCCACAGGTGAAAGATGGGCGGTCTGTTCCCATGTGATTAATTACGTCTGAAAATCTGCTGGAGGGTCCGTTACAGGTGAGTTCCGACTGAAAGTGTGTAACAACGGTACCAGTAACATAGTGCATTATGCATCGGACTATCTAAAACCGGACATCCTCAATTCCCCAGGCACTCCACAATAGAAAGATGATGAAGTTTTGTCCCTTAACGATTTACAGCCTCAGAAACAAACACATAGAGATGGAAAGTAGTGAATCGAAACTGACTCAACTTTGCGCATGCTGTCAGGAGTGGCTAGTGCTTGGGGAAAACATGATGCTGGGAAAGGAAGACCATCAACAAAATGGTGTGACATTCTAACTGTAACAATGGACTTGAGCATGGCAGAGATTATGAGGATGGCACAGGACAGGGCAAAGCTCAGATCACTGAAGTCAACTCCACAGTGCATAATAGCCAGGCATTTGGCGGGAGTTACAAAAATTGAAGAGCCGTGTTAAGTAATTCACTAAATGATTCTTATTATTGTTAGGTGTGCTCATGTTAGAAGCAGCTCACAGCTGACCACTCCCACGAGGTTTCAGAGGCAGCAAATCACGAAGGAGATTGTCCATCTTCCTCCTGCAGAGCTACTGATGGACTAAAGCCACCTGCCTGTGGGTTGGCAGGGCAACTCCTTACCCACTGGGCCGCCAGAGCTCTTTCAATGGCACACAACTTTTAAAAAGTACTTTATATAATCCTATGCACACCCATGTTTATGTCGGCTTTGTTCGCAATAGCAAAGAGCTGGAAACAACCCAAGTGCCCATCAATAAACGAATGGATAAAGAAGCTCTGGTATATTCACACAATGGAATATTATGCTGCATTGAAAACCAAAGAACTAATGCAACATTATGCAAAATGGATGACCCTGGAGGACATAATGCTGAGTGAAATCTCTCAGTTACAAAAGGACAAATACTGCATAGGGCCACTGTTGTAAAACGGGACTGACATCAGGGTTGAGGGAAGACTGAAAAGAAGGGGAGGGATGATGTATCTTGCATTGAAACAGATGAGGGAGAGATCTGTTCAAAAGGGATATATGAAAGGTAGTCTTGTCATTACAGAAATCCAGAGTGTAGGCTGCATAGTGGAATGAACTTAGGGGCAGCGATTGCATAACAATGAAAGAATTTTTCTTTTAAGGACAAGAGTGATTTGGGCGGGAGGGGATGGACAGGGAGAAAAGTGCAAAAATGAATGACTAGAAATTCTAAGTCTCTGTAAATGTTCATTAAAATTAATATATAAATTAAAACAAAAAAGTACTTTATCTGGTCCTATGGTGTTTAAGAGAGCTCTGGATGCTTATTCAAAGGTACACGGCTCAAATCAACAGGAGAAGAAAGGCAATCAATTCTCATGCAATTTATGCCTCTGAAAACCCACTGGAGGGTCAGTTTGAACTTGATGCCACACAACAAAAATAACATATATAATGAAGCTTAGAAGATTAAGGAATTTATTTGTAATTTTATTACATTAATGTCTGTACTTACCATATCTGGTTCTCTCCACTGTTTCTGTCAACTTGAGTTACTATTTGGCAAAATAATTTCTCTTCCCCACTCAGCTTTGCTCTCACCTATACCCTTTGTGCTGTTGCTGGCAAATAAATGACATTTGTATATACAATATGTGGATTTACGCTACCACAAAGGGTTCTTTGCTTCAGGCCTGAAGAACTTCTTTAATGTTTTTTTATAAGGCATGTCTGGAAGCACAACATGTTCTCATTTCTTGTTTATCTGATGCTGTCTTTATTTTACCTTCATTTTTGAAAGACAGCTTTGCTGGATATAGTGTCTTGGCTGACAGTTTATTTTCTTCAATCAATCTGAGAATCTTATCCCACAGCTTTCTGGCGTCCATTGCTTCTGATGGTAGATAAATCAACTTTAATCTTATTGGGGTTCCTTTCTGAGTGATGTGTTATTTTCTTTTTTCTTTCTCCACAACTTTCTTTTTGTTTTGGCTTTTGGCAATTTTACCATACTGTGTCTATTTCTGGATCTCTTTGTGCTTATTTTACTTAGAAATCTTTGAGCTTCTTAGATATGTAGTTAAGTATGAAATGTTTTTCAATAAATATGAAAAAATCTCTTCCAAGCTTACTGCTACTCCACAGTTCTCTGAGACTCTACTAATTACTCTTTTCTATATATTCTTTAGACTGTACAGTATCTACCAATCTTTAAGAGTTCACTAAATGTTTATCTTACTCTTTTCTTGAGCCTTTCTAGTAAATGTTTTCATTTCAGTTATTGTACTTTATTTAAACTCTAGAATTTCTACTTCTTTTATATGTATGTGTATATATAAAATTTCTATATTTAGAGATTTTTTCTATATAGTATAACATTGTCAGGATGCATTCATTTATTCCAATCATGATTAACTGTAAGTTCTATGATGATGTTTAAAATGGTTGCTTTTTAGTTTTTGCCTGTAAATATGGTAGGTGGTCAAACTCTTAAGCAATTTTTCTTTTTTTCAGTGTGAATGTTTGCAAATCATACTGGATTTTCATTCAATCATTCATAGGTATTTTGTAGAACTATTTAGAGTTGATCAATGGAATCAGTTAATTGCAATTACACTATCTACTCAAGCCTTCACTGCATATTGCCTTTTCCTTCACTCCATTTATCTATTCATTTTAGTTTCCCTCTCCCTCTCTTTTCATCACTGTTACTTATCCAAAATTGATTCTATCTGGTGCAAACTGTTCTCTTAGGCAATTCTTTTGTCCAGACTTCCCTGCTTCTCTACCTCCTGCCACCCCACCTGCCACAGAATTTTAGTTTTCTTTTTCTTTAATGTCCTATAACTTTTTGTTGGAAATGAAATACTTCAGACAATATATTCTAGCAACTGTGAATACTACTTACTTTGCCAGGGACTTGCTAAAGATAGTTGCTTATTTACTTGTAAGTGACTGGCTGGCTTAATCATGAAGCCTACTTCTTTCTCAGGGGGCATGACCTTGAGTGTGGTTACAGTCACCATCACATCATAGTAGTTTGGCCTGGGTATACTGCGAGTCTTTGTCCTTGATTATATGTGCTTAAGTTCCTCTAATTGCTGGATGATTGCTCCTCTGTTTTCAACAATTCTCTGGGATAGAAAATGCTGTTTAGGTGTAGTACTCAGAATCAGTCTTCTTTGATGAAATAGTTCCCAAGGTCAGTCTTTCCACAGTTCTAGCTTAAAAACTAGCCACCCGCCCACTCCTGCTATTGAGTTGACTACAAGACATAACAAGTATCCAGTTGCTGAGACAGTGGGTCTTTGTGGGAGGAGATTGCTCACCTTTCTCCCATTTTTGGTGGATTTGAACTGCTGACCTGTTGGGTAGCAGGTGTTGAGTTTCAAACCAAGAAGGACAAGTTCCTCAGTATAAATGTTTGCAGAAAGACAGAAAAATGTACCAGGAAACAAACCGAAAGACATTGATTTATTGCTTCAGGGAAACTTAGGTAGAGAGAAGTGAATTGCATTGCATTCCAAGGTCTGGATTCATCCTTGGGTCCATGATGGTGCCCAGCAAGGAGGGTGGTCTTACAGGGTTAGAATATGTTTCCTGAGGCTCACACTAGAGAGGTAATAATTATACATAATGACATTGGACAGAAATGGAGTCACACTCAATACTTAAAGTCTCTGAAGCCATTGCCCCAGAGTTGCAGGGAATGAAAGAAGAAAACACTTTAAGGTGGTTAATTGAAAATGGAGATAATCATCTTAGTCCAGTTTAGCTCTAACTTAGTTTGGCTCAGTATTAGCCATTTTGAGGGGTATTCACAATATCTCATACAGCAGGCTGACACATTTATGCTCTGTTCCCCTTAGGCTTCTACAAACTAGTCAGACCAAAATGAAACCTTTATCTTTAGGAAATCTACTATCCTAATTGCCTCTGCACAACCTCTACTGCTGTCAAGAGTGCCCTTGTGCTTGAACTTCTATCTACTCTGCTGAAAATGAATTGAGTTCCTTTCAGACATATCTGGGGCTCTGTCTCACTGTCTGTTCTTCCCTTTAGGTAAACTCTCAGACCCATGGGTCTAGACCATGGGAAGGGCAAGTTGCACTTTCTACTCCGACTGACACTCTGCTTTTGGAGCTAAGTGTAAGGTGCAAGATTGTAGCCTGCAATCTTTCCAGCTTGCATCTCCTGGCATGGAACTGCCAGTTTACAGATCAAGGCAGGTGCAATTAGGATTCTATTATTCTGTTTGGTTCTTCATTTGTGGAGGCTGGGCAGAACAAATAAATCCTACTCTTTTTTAAAAAAAATTTCTTTTCTATTGATTTGCTTACAAAGTTCATATACATTGTGTTTCACACTATTCTTATATTTCATGCAATCATTCCTATGCATTATGGTTTTCTGTCTCCCCCACCCCCAAGAAACAATCAAGCTTTTATTGCAGGGCCTGACAGAAATACAAATTGACCATGAGCAGAGAAGATTAAAATGGCACCTATGTGTTATGTTTTATAAAATAAACCACTAATGGACCATATCCATCATTACCCTGTCTTTTCAGGTACCCACCTGATCTTTCCTATTTCCTTCACTCTCTCCTTCCACCCACCAAATTATACAACCCTGTGATTTCATCCTTACCTAGCCTCACCCCACTACTCCCACCTCTTCCCTCTTTTGGTCCCCATACATGTGTTACTAGTTGTCCTTCTATTTTTACAATAATAGTTTTATGCAGTATTTGTCTTTATGCGACTGAGTTAGTTCACTCAGCATAATGTTCTTCAGTCTCTTCCAAGTTATAAAGTATTTTTGGAAATTTTTGCTCCTGAGCATTGCATAGTATTCCATTGTGTGAATGTATCACAATTACTAAATCTATTCACTGGCATTAAGAGAGATGCAAATTAAAACCACAATGAGATACCATCTTCCTCCAGTAGCAGTGGCAAAGTTTATCAGGGCAGCAAGCAATAAATGTTAGAGAAGATGTAGAGAGATGGGAACTCTCAGACACTGTTCATGGGATTGGAAAATGGTACAACCATTGTGTAAGGCAGTTTGAGGTTTCCTCAGAAAGTTGAACATAGAAACTCCTTATGACACCACAAGGAAATCAGAACTGAAATATAAATGGAGATTTGTACACCAATGTTTATAGCAGCATTATTCATCATTGCAAGAACATGGAAATAGCCCAACTACAAACCCTACTCTTGACTGTGGTTGCCTGGAATTTAGACTCAGTAACAGCTGAGAGCAGAATGAGAAATGCTAATGTCCTGACCCTACTGAGAGCTGGAGATAAGGGAGTTTTGTGTTCTTGGGTGCACTATTGTGTAGTGTGTTCTCTGTTTTGATAACATTAAAAGGGGGTGGGAACAGAATGCTCTTGACTCAAACGGCATGCATTCTTGCTGCCTTTGTTGTAATTTTGTCGATTTTATTGAATAGCTGTTTCCTCATTTGCTAGTAAGCCCTTCTGAAGGTTTCTAGATAGTTTAAATAGTTCTTTTTTGGTTGATTCATCTGTTTTGGGGTTTGATGGGTGTTTTATGTTTGTTTTGATAATTTTCACTGGAAAGCAGATCTGTGAATCTCTCATCTGATGAAATGGTAGAAATCAGTCCATCTACATATAAAATCTTAATATTGAAATCTGCATTTTTTTAACCCTTCATTTGTTTCAAACAAACTCAAACTCTTTGCCATGGAGTGAGTTCTGACTCTAAGAGAGTTGCTGATGTTTTTCCAAGGGTATAAATTGTAAAGGAAGAAGTTTGCCCATTTTTCTCCCATGGAGCCACTCGGGGATTTGAACTGCTGGAGTGCACAGCACACCAAAGACTACATCATTAGATCTCTTTCTTACCTGCTCAAACGTTAGAGAATCCATCAAGGTATATAACCTATTCGTTAAGTTCCCAGGATATTTATGGAGCTATTCAGAACATGGAATTAGGATTGGATGAAGGCTCATTAACAATCTTCATCATGCAGGTGACACAACCTTACTTGCAGAAAAGAAATACGGTTTTAAGCACTTATTGAAAATCAAAGAGAGTAGCCTTCAACACAGATTACAGCTCAACATTAAGAGAGCAAAAATACTCACCACTAGACCAATGGACAACATCAAGCTAGAGAGAGAAAAGATTGAAGCTGTCAGCAATTTCATTTTACTTGTGTCCACAATCTGCATACATAGTATAAGCCATCAAGACATCAAAACACTTGTTTCATTGGGAAAATCTTCTGTCAGTGACTTCTCTAAAGTGCTAAAGAGCAAGGATGTCAGTTTAAAGACTAAGGTGTTCCTCATCCAAGCCATGATCTTTTCAATTGGTTCATATACATGTGAAAATTGGACAATGGCTTTGATTCTAGACCAAGGAAATGATGCCTTTAAATTGTTGGCAAAGAGTTTTTAATATCTTATGAATTGCCAAAAGAACAAATGAACTGTTTTAGAAGAAAAGTGCAACCAGCATGCTCCTTGGAGGTAAGGATGGTAAAGCTTAATCTCACATACTTTGAGCAAGTTGTCGAGAGGTGCCTGTCCTTGGGAAAAGAGATTGTGGGAAAAGTAATGAAGAAAACCCTCAAACTCATTGTTGTTGAGTCAGAATGGACTCATAGCTGAGCCTCCAGTGGGCTCTCACTGTTCTAAGTCACATGAGAGAAGATTGCCCCTTTCTCTGGTATAGCTGCTGGTGATGCAATCAATCAGAGAGGTGGCACCTCTGTGTTAACAACACAACTCCTACCGACCAGAACTCCTTCAGGCAAACTACAGGATCAGTAAAGAAGATGACCCTCCATGAGATGGCTTTACGCAGTGCAACAATGGGCTTGAGTATGGGTGAGATTGTGAATATGGCAAAGAAAAGGGCAAAGTTCTGACCTGCTGTTCATAGGTTGCTATGAGTCATAGTAAATTCAGTAGCACCTAACATCACCAACAAATATTCAGTAATTCTTTTTGAAGTAATTACTTGGCTCATTTCTTTTTCCATGCCAAACACTTCTAGCAGGGATGTCAATTGGTTGCCACAGTTTCACTATAGCCAATAATTATTGTCATGTTTAAAGTTGTTGAAATTAGAACGTTGTTCCTTTAGTCAATTAGGCCTCCATCTGGTGTTGCTAGAAGCTGGCCTGGCACGCCCCCCCTAACCTAAGCCTTAGTGTTTCTCCTTGAGCATAAACAGTGTCACAGAGGATCAGTATAAAACAAAGTGGTTTTGTGACCATGATGGAACAGGACAAAAAAAAAATCCCCCCAAAACAAACAAAACCCTCTAGATCCATATGAACACAAAAACATTGTAGAAATGACTAAACAACCAAGCAAACATCGTTTTTTCCTGACTAATAGAAATGACTCTTGGTCCTTTACTAATTACAGTTAAACCTTATTTCCTATCATATACATAAAATGTATTAGTATTCGTAACTACAGAATTACTTGTTTTTATGAAGAATTAAATCCAGAGCAAAGCTTTGCTTCCCTGTTGTTATTGATGGTAGATGCTGTTGAATTGGTTCAGACCCATAGCGATTCCTACACAAGACATAGTAAAACTCTGATCCACTCTGCACCATCCCCACAAACTCTGCTGTGTTTAAACCTACTGTAGTCACTGTGTGGATCTATCTCATTGAGAGTCTTGAACTTTTTCCAAGTCCTCCTCCGAGGACTGACTCCTCCTTACCACATGTCTAAAGGATGCGAAATACCACCCTCCTTCCTTCTAAGAGTTCTCCACATGGACTTCTTTCAAGCCAGATTTGTTTGTTCTCTAGGCAGGTCATGGTATATTCAATATTCTCCACCACTATACCTCAATTTCAAGGCACCAACTCTTCTTTGAGCTTCTTTATTCATGTCCAACTTTCACATGCATATAATTGAAAATCACCTCACAGTTGTGTGATGTCTTAATTCCCCATATTGCTATCATTCCAACTTGTTTAAACACGTTCATTTCTGGCTTTTGGACTATAGTATCAGTGAATCTTGAATTATGTGGTTTTATGTTTTCATTGCTAGGAAGCAAATAGAACATTTATTGAAATTTCCCTCAATTTGTTCTTGTTGTTAGAGGCCATCAAGTGTAGTACGACTTATAGCAAATAGCTAATCTGAAACCTGTCCTCTCCTGTGCCGTCCTTATCATCTCTCACACACTACATGGAGTTACTATGTCAATCTACTTCATTGGGGTTCTTTCTCTTCTTTGTGATCCTTCATCTTTCCAAACATGATGTCCCTTTCCAAGGAATAGCCTCACCTAGCTACTTGTCCAAAGTATGAAAGATGAAACTTCACCATCTTTGCCTTCATGGAGTACCTGGCTCCACTTTCCAAGACATATCTGTTTGGGTTTTGCTGTTTTTTAAAAAAATAATCCATAGGACATTCAGCACTCTTTTCCAGCACCACAACTCAAAGGCATCAATTATTCTTCTGTCATCCTTATTCATTACCCAGCTGTCTGATGTGTATCAGGTGATTGAGAAGACCACAGCCTGAATCAGGTGGACTTTAGTTTTCAAAATGATGTCGTTGATCTTCATAATTTTGGAGAGATCCTGACAGGGGATTCGCAACACATCTCCTGCTTTCTCGACTGCTGGTACCAAGGGTATTGATCCAAGGAAGATGAAGTTGTTGACATTTCCAATCCTTTCTCCATACTTTCTAATGTGACTGTTGGGTAGACAGACTCATAGTGACCCTGTGAACAACAGATCTGAACCTTGCACTATCCTGTGCCATCCTCTTCATCTCTAATATACTTGAGCCCATTGATACAGTCACTGTGTCAATCATCTTGTTGAGGCTCTTCCTGTCTTGTGATGACCTTTAGTTTTTCCAAGCATGATGCGTTTTTCCAAGGATGAGTCCTTCCTAACAACGTGCCCAAAAAAATATGAGACAATGTTTGATCAACCTTGTTTGTAAGGAGAACACTGCTTGGACTTTCTCCAAACGGAGTGTTTGTTGGCAGTCCATGGGATATTCAGCACTCTTCTCAAATATTACAACTAAAGGCATCAATTCTTTTCTTATCCTTATTCATTGTCCAACTTTCACATGAGTAGCAGGTACTTGAAAGGACCATAAATTCAATCAGGCACACCTTAGTCTTTTGTCATTGCTGTTTCTAGCACTTTGGAAAGATGCTTGACAGCAGTTTTTCCCAAAGCAACATGTGTTTTGATTTCTTGACTGGTACCAAGAGCATTGATTGAGGACCCAAGTAGGATGAATAATTGACAATTTCAACTATTTCCCCCATCTGTCAAGATGTTCAAATCTTATTGTTTCAGTGATTAGCAATAAGATGTTTTCACTTAACAAACAGAATTTTTAAAACCTACTTTTATAGCCATCTGAAAACTCTGTGACTTGAAGAAATGATGAAAGTTATAAAAGTGTTCAGATCTTTTGTTCATAGGGTAGCTATGAGTTGTTTATAACTTGACAGCATTTAACAACAACAACTTTTATAGCCCAGGTTCCAATTGAATCCTTTTAAATAAAATATCTACATTCCTTTCCCCTGAATATATTATTATTGA
>NW_006399863.1:1745029-1746799 GCF_000299155.1 Elephantulus edwardii | reverse complement strand
GAAATGGTTCAGTGTTGACCAATTCTTTTTGGTACAGTGACTATGTATTCCTTTTCTTTTGATGCTTCCTACATAATTCAAGATTATACTTCAGTATTGCAAGTCAAGACTTGAATTTGTTCTTCAGTTCTTGGTTGAAGTATTTTTAAACATTTTTTTTCTTTGACTTGTGTGCTATTTGAAAGTGTGTATTTTTATCTACAAATATCTTGGGGATTTTACAGTTACCTTTCTGTTATTAATTTCAAGTTGAATTCCATTGTTTTGTGATCATGTTATATATAATTTCCATTCTTTTGTAATAAGGTGTGGTTCATAGACCAGGCTGTGATTTCTCTTGGCTAATGTTGTATATGAGCTTGAGATGAATCAAATTCTGTTCTTTTTGGATTGTTGTTGTTGTTATTGTTGTTATGTGCCATCGAGTCATCGGCAACTCAGAGTGACACTAGTACAACAGCTCTGAATCTTGCTTTATCCTGAGCCAACTTCACTGCCTCGGACACACCTATCTCCATTATTCCAGTCATTGAATCAATCCATCTCATTCAGGGGCTTCCCCTCCTGCGCATTCTCCTCTACTCTCCCAAGCATAATGTCCCTCTCGAAGGACTGGTCCCTCCTTGCAACATGCTCAAAGTATGCGAGAGGGAGCTCCAGAATCCTTATCTCCAAGGCACAGTCTAGTTTCACTCTCTCCGGAACGAACCTGTTTGTTCCCTCAACAGTCCAAGGTATAATCGATACTCTTGTCCTGCAGCACAGCTCAAAGGCGTTAATTCTCCTTCTAGCATCCCTAGTCATTGTCCAGCTTCCTGACGCATAGCACATAATTGCAAAGACCATGGCCTGAATCAGGCACACCTTAGTCTTTTTAGATAGAATATTTAATAAATACTAGTTAGATCCGGTTGATTGATAGTACTAGTCAGTTCAGTAATATCCTTACCAATTTTCAGATATATCAGGTACTGATAGGTTGTTGAATTCCCCAAGTGTAGTAATAGTGCATTTCTGTTTCTCCTTGTAATTATACCAGTTTTTGCCTCTGTATTTTGATATTCCTTGGTTAAATGTATAGACATTAAGAATTACTGGTCTTGTATCACTGAACCCTTAGCACTATATAAAGTTCTTAATTATTCCCAATATGTCTCTTTGCTCTGATGTTTGCTTTGTCTGAAATGAATATCGTGAATATACTTCAGCTTCCCTTTGAGTAGTGTAAGAAAAATATATCTCTTACCATCCCTTTATTTTAATCTGTCTGGGTCTTTAAAGTCTCTTTCTTGTAAATAGCAATTAGTTCAGTCCTTTTTAAAATCTATTTTGGCAGTATCTGTCTTTTTATTTTGAGAGTATATATTTTATGTGTCTATTTTTTTGCTTTATAACATTTTAATTACAATTCCTTTCAGTCATTCATACACGTTTTCATAACATCAACTTCAGTGGGTTACCATGATAAATTGACTACAATGTCTAATCAATATTGCCTTTCCCAAGACCATTCACATTTAAAGTAATTCTTCATATATAGTTGGAGGACTAATATCATATCTGTTTCCTTTTTTTTTTTGTTAAATTATTTTGCTCTTTAGTGAAGTTTCTAGTTTACAAAAAAGAAAGTTCCAGAAAGTATAGAGAATTTCTGTATATTTCTTTCTCCTTTGCACACTGCTTCTCCAGATATTAAGATCTTGCTTTTCTATTGTACACTTATTTTAACTGTTAAATCAATAATTTTATTTTAACTATTTACTAAAGTCC
>NW_006399863.1:1729594-1744845 GCF_000299155.1 Elephantulus edwardii | reverse complement strand
CAGTTCGAATCCACCAGATGCTCTGCTGGAGAAGGAGGGGCAATCTCCTGTACCAGTCAGATCTGATTTGACAGTACACACACAAAAAATTAAAAAACAAACAAACCTGTTTATCTCTTCTCTTACACCACTGGCAAACACTGATATTTTCTGTTTTTAGAAGTTTGGGATTCTGTTTCTTTTCCAGAATATCATGTGGTTGGAGTTATGCAATATATAGTCTTTTAATTCTGAGTATTTTTGCTTGGCAATATGTGCTTTGGTTTCTCTGTCTTGAAATAGCTTTATAGGTCATTTTCAAAAAGTCTTGAATACTACTTCACTGTATGCATGTTTAAAAATTTGTTTCATCCATCTATTAAAGGTAATATTGGTTGCTTCTGAATTTTTCTTCTGATTTTTAGCAATTTATGAGTAAAACTGACATAAACATTCTTACGTATTTTGGAAGGGGGGAGCGACAGCACAGAAGAGGAAGGCCCCGGATAAGATGGATTAATAGTGACTAGGGAAATGGAGGTAGGTGTGTAGGAATCAGTGATACGGGCTCAGGACAGGGCAGGCTTCAGAGCTGTTGTACATAGGGTTGCTATAAATCACAGGCAACTCAACAGCACAAAACAACAAACATACATTTTTATCACATTTGAGTAAATACTGTTGAATCTGTGGGAAGTTGGTAAATTGTTGGTGAACCTATGTTAAGCTTTGTAAGAAATTTCTAGACTATCCTTCAGTGTGGCAGTACCATTTTGTATTTCATCCAATAATGAATGAGAGTTCCTGTTGCACACATTCTCTAGAATTTCTTTTCACTATCAGAGATTTTTTAGTTTAGTTAATATAGAGTTACCCTGCTTTTGTTGTTGCTGTTACGTGCTACATTATGAGCCATCACTATTTCAACTATTTCTTTATGTCCCCCTCTTTCTGGCATTCCCATTATGCTTATTTATGCCTTTTTAAAAAGTTTCCCATAGTTTTCAATATTCTGTTGTGCATTTTCTGTTCTTTCTCCCCCCTTAATTTTCTCAGTTTGGAGCATTTCTGTGGAAATAGCTTCAAGTTCACAGATTCTCTCCTCTCTGTGCTCATTTCTATTCCAGTGTCTGTTATTTCTAGCCCTTCTTTTTTAGTCAGGGACACTGCTGAGTTAGTGGTAAGGAGTTGTAACCTGAAAGCATATGGTTCAAGTCCGCCAGCTGCTTCACAGGAGAAAGATAGGGAATCTCCTTGCACAAGATTTATTGCCTCTAAAAACCCACTGGAGGGTTGGTCATGCATTCATTCCAACAACGGCATTATCATATGTCTGTTTTTTCTTGTTGTTAGATGTTGTTGAGTTGATGCCCACTCACAACAATCCCACATACATCAGAACAGATTAGCTTTACAATTGCTGCAATGGTTTATCCAATGTAGTATGACCACTTGTCTTTTCTATTCCATTCAGGATTTTCTATGTTTTGCTCACCTTCAACTTTACCAAACATCATGATGCTCTCTCTCTCTCTCCCTCTCTTTTTAAAGTACTTGTCTCCTGCTAACATTTCCATAGTATGCAAAATGAAATTTTGCTATTCTTGCCCTAAAGAACATTCTGGCTTGAGTATTGATGTTTTCATTCTTCTGACAGTCCATAGTATAGTCAATGTTCTTCATCAAAACCATACTGAAAAGACATTAATTCTTTTTAATCATCTTTATAGGGCAGGGTGAGTAACTGGATCAAAGAGCTCAGGGATGTATTGTCCTCTGGAAAACCCTGCCAAGTGCACTGCTCTTTTCCTTGGCTTAAGAAATTCTAAGCCTTCCTCTGCAGAGTTTCAGGTCAAGAGTGTTCAAGGGCAGAAGTACCTTCATCAGAGAGCACAGGGATGTTTATCTTTTACTTTCATTTGCAGTGATTGAAAAATATCTTCACTTGGGTTAGGTATACCTTCGTCCTCAAAATGGTGTATTTGCTTTTTAACATTGCAAGAGGTCTTCTAGATTAGCCTAGTACAGTACATTGATTTCTTGACAACTACTTCCATGGTGTAGCTTGATTATAGATCCAAGCAAAAACAAATTCTTGAACACTCCAGTCTTTTCTTTGTTTATCATGATGTTGCTTATTGATCCAGTTTTGAGGAGTTTTGTTTATGTGGAAGTAACCTTTGATATTCATCGTTAAAGATTAAAGTTCTTTTCATTTGCAATAATCAATATCCCTGTATGCCTTTTCCAGTTATTCCTGAACATTGTGCATTTCCCCATTAGGCTTTTTAGAATATTAATCATTGTGATGGTTGGTGTTGGTGTCAGCATAGTTACTGTGTGATTCCCAGTTCTTTGGACAGTCTGGTTGCTATTATTGAGTAGTTGTTGTTGTTCATTGTCATCTAGTCTTAACTGATTTGTAGCTGAGCCCCCAGGGGATTTTCAGGGGCAGTAAATTGTAGAAGACAGCTCATCTTTCTTCTATGGAGTAGCTGGTGAATTCAAACCACTTGCCTTTGTTCTGACAGTGCAGCTTCTTACCCACTAGGCCATTGTGGTGGTGGTGGTGTACCATTGAGTTGGAACTGCCCCATAGCTGACCCTCTGGTGGGTTTTCAGAGGAGTTAAGAGCATGGGGAGAGATTGCTCATCTTTCTTCAGCAGAACAGCTGGTGGATTCAAACTATGTGCCTTTGGGATTGCAACACAGCTTCTTGCCATTAAGCCACCAAGGTTCCTAGAACTCTCTTTTCATAGTAACATAAAATCATTGAATCTTAGGTAGATCATATTATCTTTGAAAATGCAATTTAAAATAATGTAGTTATCATCCACACTGTAATCTAATGTAATGGATTTATTCAATGTAGAGCAAAAGAGAAATTTCCCTGAGGTGTGATCTGTTTCTAGATGATAAGTAACTATTTTGACAGAACTCATTCTCACTCTAGAATTTAGGATACAAGTTGACAGAAATCTCTACCACATTGTCTAAAATACAAATTTTAGAATTATAAGTCCCTCACCTTCCACCACAATCACATGAACCAACATGAATTTCTAGCCCACTGCTTCGTCTATGGAAGTTGAACTTGCAAACACACACAACTCCATGAGCCAATTTGTTGAAGTAAATGTTTCTGTATGTTCACGCAAAGCCACACCATGTACACACACATATGTATGTTGCTGTTATGTGTTGCCAAGTTGGAAGTGATAGCTAATCATTTAGTGGTTTTTCAGAGGCTGTAAATCACATGAGAGGTAATTGTTCATCTTCCTCCAGAGGAGCAGCTGGTGGATTTGAACTGCCTGCCTTCGGGGTGGTAGCACAACTCCTTACTACTAGGCCACCACAGTTCTGTACATAAGTAGATACATATATATGTATATATGTGTGTGTGTATACACACACACACATGTTACATTAACCTATAAAACTCTGAATAACTCATTATGGTAATTCCTCCTTATAATGATCCAATAGAATAACCTCATAGGAATATGGAAAGAGACTGCCACGTCATTCTCCTGCGAGGTGGTTTATGGGTTTGCATTGCTGATATTTTTGTTAGCAGCTGACCACTTTAAGCACTGTACCACCAGAGACCCTTAAAATACTTGACTAGAAAGAAAATCATAACAATTCAAAATGCCTGATCTGATAAAGCCACAGCCTCTGTCCTGTCTGGGTCTACTGATGCTTGCTTCTTGATTTCACCACTGGAATATTTTGTTGAAAGTGGATGTGATATATCTGGTAAATGAGATCTGTATATTTAATGTGAGGTTTTATGTTTCTCTGGTTAGAAATGTGGCCCTGGTTACCTTTCGCTGAAGCTGTGAGTTTCAGAAGCTCAAGTTTTTACTGCTTCCTTGTTTTTAATCTCCCTTGTCTGTGTTTCATTACACATTTTAATGAAATCTGCTTTCATTTGGTTTACCTGTAATCCTGCTCTCACTTATTATCTGTTTGTTGTTTTGTTTTTTTTAATAAGTCTTTCCCATGGTGTTAAGAAGTAGAGATGGTAGAAGTGCTTTAGAATCTTATAACTGGGGCTTAATATTTATGAGACCACGTCTCGGGCTGTGACTTTTGAACACACCTTTCAGTTTTTCAGTCAGTACGACTTATTTATGACTTCCTTACGTAAAACAGATGAGGTGCTGGAGTCAGGTCTTTTCGTCCTCCAAATTGCCTTATTGGTATGTACCTTCAAGTTGGAACTGACCCATAGCTGAGTCTCCAATGGATTTTCACAGGCAGTAAATCAGAGGGGAGGAGACTGCTCATCTTTTCCCCACAGAACAGCTACTGGGTTTGAACCATGTGCCTTTGGGTTGGGAACACAACTCCTAAGCACTGGTTTAGCTTTGAAAAAGTTAAGGCAACCCCTCTTTTATATACAAATGAGGGCAGAGAGATAAAAACCAATTTGGTCCAAAACATATTACAAAAGAAAAACTCTTACTAAACGGGCCACTGCTTTTCTTAAAAAAATACCATGGGAGAAATAAACATATGTGGCAAGAGTGACATTCCTTGTAGTATGAATGGAATTTTTAAATGTGGATCTACATGCAGCAATGGAAGGGGTCAAAGTGCCATTTGCGCACAACATGCTGGGTGTCAAATATATTTATTCTACAGAAAATCCTATCTCCTTTTGACTAGTACTGTCATTCACTAGCCATAATTTATTTCATGTATTTAAAATATTTGCTGCAGAGAGTCAAGAACTGTAGTCTGCAATATGGATTGAAGGTCAACATCAAGAAAATGAAGATTTTCAACACTGAGCTAATTGGCAGCATCATGATATATGTAGAAGAGACTGAGACTGCTAACAATTTCAGCTTTTTTGGTTTCAGAATCAACACTCTTGGCACCAGCAGTGAGGTATTCAAAAGACAACATTAGGTAAATAGGCTATCAGGGACATCTCCAGAGTGTGAAACAGCAATGATGTCAATCTAGAGACTGTTTATAGAGACTTAGGAGACTCAATCTTTAGACTTATTCAGTCTAGGGACTAAGGTGGTCTGATCCAGGTCATGATCTTTGCAATTATCTGTTATGCATTATAGAGTAGAATAATGATCAAAGAAGACAAAAGAAGAATTGATGCCTTTGAGTTGTGGTGCTGGAAAAGAGTATTGAACATACCATGGACTGCCAGGAGAACTAATAGGTCTGTCCTGGAGAGGGTGAAGCCAAGCTATTCCTTGGAGGCAAGGATTTTGAGGGTCTGTCTCTCATATTTTGGGCATGCCAAGAGGGACCAGTACTTGGAGAAAGACATTATCCTTGGAAGGGTGGAGGGACAGTACAGGAGAGGGAGACTCTACATGAGATGGATTGACACAGTAATTGGGAAAATGAAAGTAGGTGTTTCAGAGACAGTGAGATTGACTCAGGATAGAGCACGGTTCAGAGCTATTGTACAGAGGCTCACTATGAGTCATGGTTGACTCAAAGACACATAACAACAGCATAAAGATAAATAACAATTATTTAAAAATATTTTCGAATTCATATCTCTAGCAGTTTAAGTGCATGATGTTTTGGTACAATCACTGTGTTGCACAGTTAGAAATGCACTGACATTGACCTTTACTGGTATTTTTGTTCTCTTTCCAGTCCCACCTTCTTCTTGACTGCCAGTTTTAATAGTAAAGACAGGCAGCTACTAATAATCTTTCAAATGAATAATCATAGATATTATACTCAACTAGATTAAAATTAGATATAGCTATTTTAAAATAGTACAGTAGTACAAACAGATTTTAGACATCTGTAGAACAAAAATTTAAATGCTTAACATGAAAGATGGCTTAGGGAATCAGTCACCCTTGTTAGGGGGTTAGAAATACATTATTATTTTTACATTGTTTTAGCTTTATTTCCTCCATCATCATACTTTTTTTGGGTCTCCTTTGTTCCTCTCTTTTGGTGGTTTATTCAACTTTTCTCAAAATCTTGTATTTTTTCACAGTAGCAGTTTTCCTCAGGATCTCTGGTGGTCTAGGGGATAAGGAATTGTGCTTTCAACCCAGAGGCAAGCGATTTGAATCCACTAGTAGAATGATAGGCAATCTCTTCTATGCAATTCACAGCCTACGTAAACCTGCTGCAAGGTCAACCATACATCACTTCCAACTTCCCAGAAGGGAGCTGAGTTGTTTCCTCCTAATACTTTTAGCTAAAATGTAAACATTGAATAGCAATGTATTTTTAAAATGTGAAAAGACTTGAGCAGCTTTGGGTTTCCATTTATTTATTAGCTGAGGAAATTCTTCTGCTTGCCAGCAAGTTAGCCCGCTTAGAAACAGTAGAACTAGAACTGGAATTATGGATTTTTTTTTAACACTGGAACTAATGCAGTTGGAGGTAAACTTTTCAATGTAGTGCCACATTTAGCTATCATCATGCATTATATTCAGCCAATAAAATATAAAATTTATACTTTTTAATTTTTACTCCCGGGTGCATTAAATAAATGGAGATCTCTGCTGTTGCTTTTCTAACAAACCCCTTCTTTTTATTGCCTGCTCAGGCAAAATGTAGATTGTTGTAGGTAACCTGTCTCCTTTTTCTTTGCTTCCAATAGTTGTGCTGAGCTGCAACATGCTGAGAACTGAATAGATTTAATTTAGGAGATTCTTTGGTGTATAAAAAAATATTCAATGTATGATATTAAAAACCATCTCTATGAAAGAAACCCCACTGATGCATTTTGGCTTTTTATCTGTAACAAATTAGTTTAATTTGAGAACACTTATGCAAATATGAATAAGTATAGTATGTAAGGCTTCTGTATTATAATGAAAATTTAAAACGTTTGAGTGTATTGGGAACTGTAAGTCCTCTACTTGAATATTGGGATAATAGTGTTTATTCAGATGTTAGAACCTTATATATATTTAAGTGGGAAGGATGATACCAATTTATGTAAATTTAGATTGGCAGATAAGGATTTTTGTCAGGTTTTATTTTTAAATAAGTTTTTTTCTGGTTTTACACTGCATTTAAACTTAAAGAAACAAAGTGTTTCTTTTTACATTATATCCTTCTAATTGTTTGGTGCTGTCAAGCTGACTACCATTCATAGCAACCCTATGAACAACGAATCTGTACCCTGCCCTATGCTGTGCCACCCTCATCATCTCTGATATACTTGAGCCCATTGTTAAAGTCACTATGTCAATCCATCTCATTGAGGGTCTTCCTCTCTTCCGCTGACATTTCACCTTTCCAAGCATGATGTCCTTTTCCAAGGACCAATTCCTCCTAACAATATGTTCTTTAGATATATTTAATGACTCTAGAGGTCAGAAATATTTGTGAAAGAGGCATTGTTTTAGTCAGCTGACGTTGTTTATGTTGAGATAATAAAACAACCCCCAAATACCAGACATTTACAATAACAAAGTTTATTTCCTGCTCTTGTGATATATCTGGGTCAGCTATAGTTCTACTTGATGATGTCTTCCTTCTAAGGCTTATGCTGATGAAATAGTCCCTGCTTATACTAGTGTCACAGTGAAGAGAAATGAAGAACATGATCGAACCATGAAAAGAATCTGGAAATGTCTACATTGAAGTGACATACATGGTTTCTTATATTTTATTGTCTAAAGGCAAAGCTGTCCTCTTTGGAGCTGGGGTGAACACTCTTCCCTCATGGAGAGGCAACAAATACTTTTAAACATTATAATATTTCCCAGTCACCCTGTTTGTCACATATATTTGCTTCCTTTCCTTCTTCATGTAAAACATACTCAGTTCTTTCCCAAGGAAGACAATACTCACATCCAATTATCACATAGACGTCAAAGTTTAAAATATAATTATGGATTTTATTTAGAGTATGTACATCTCCCTTCTTGATGGAGAAACATAGGGATCAGATGGTGGCTTTACACATGGATCACACCTGATGTATTGCATAGGAATCGACTTGACGATATTTTGCCCCAAGAATTGTTGAGAAAATGCAATATCTGTAGTCAAAACCAGACCAGAGGATGATTCTGGAATGAACCATCGATTATACTCATGTGTAGATTCAAAATGAAGCTGAAGAAAATGCGAACAAGTCCACAGGAACCAAAATACAACCTTTATCCAATCGCAGTTGCATTTAAGAATCATCTCAAGAACAGATTTGAGGCACTGAACATGAATGATGAAAGACTAGAGGAACTATGAGAGGACATCAAAGATATCATCCATGAAGAGAGCAAAGAAGGAGGAGAAAGAAAAATACACAATGTCTGTTAGAAGAGACCAAATTGTGATACATTCACATGATAGAATACTATACAGCACTTGGGAGCAACAATTTAGAAGAATACTATATAACTTGGGAGAGAGTGGAAAGCATTAATGGTGAGTGAACTAACTTAGTCTCATAAGAACAAATGCTGCATACGACCATTATTTTGGGTGAGGGAAATTGGAAGAATCTGTTCTGGAAAACAACATATTCTAATTTTGTAAATAAATTAGTATAATTAAAAAAATTAAAAGACCATTATTGTTAAAATAGAAAGATAACTAGTAAAACATGTATGGGGATGTAAGAGAAGAAGTTGTGGGAGCAGATGGGTGAGGAAGGGCAGGGGTGAAATCACAGGGTTGTATAATTGGGTCGGTTGAGGGAGGAGGTAAATGAAATGGGAATGATTGGTGGTGACCTGAAAAGACAGGCTAATGATAGGCATAGTTCAATGGTAATTATCTGTATAAAACATAATGCATGGGAATGATTGTATAAAAACACAATGCGAATGAAGAATAGTGTGAAACACAATTGATTTCTAACAAATCAATATAAAATAAAAATTTAAAAACTCTATATAAGAAGGAAGGAACACAGAATTAATGTGCCAAAAAGAATTGACACTGAAAAATTTCAGTATGGATTGCATCTCAATATCAAGAAAACTACGACCTTTACTGGAAGACCAATTATGAAAGATGGAGAAAGGACTGAAGTTCTTAATGATTTCCTCTTTCTTGGTACCAATAGTCAAAAAATTAGGGAACCCATGGAGTCAAACAAGATGAGATCTGAGAACTCTCTGTAATCTCCTTGATCAGGTTACGAAGGGCATTGGTTACCTTAGTCTTATCTTCAGATAATTAAAAGAGGTGGCAACTGAAGTTGAGCCCTCAAATTTGGGAACACAAAGGAGGAGAAAAAGTTGTAAGAAGAAATTAACAATTGCTACATGGAATGTGAGAAGGGTGAATGTAGGAAGACTAGAAGATAGGATATCTTCAGTCTCAAATCTGCTTTGGCCCAAGGGCCAGTATCAGATCTAGAGAGACCTGTCCCAGACCTTAAAATTGTCACATTGCATCAGCAATGTAAACAAAGACAGTACTGAACTGAAGCTCTGTGGCCAGGATCTTCCCTCAGTACTTCCTCAAGCAAAAATTTTTCTATGAAGTTGTTACATGGGATTTGAACTTAGCATCCTCCTAAACAAGAGATATAGCCAATGTCAAATGGATTGTGACAGAAAGCAGAGAGTACATGAAGAATGTCTATCTGTGTTTCATTGACTATGCAAAGGCATTTGACTGTGTGGATTACAACAAATCGTGGCTAACCTCGAGGAAAATGGGAGTCACAGAACACTTGATTGTGCTTATACAAAACCTATACTTGGATCAAGAAGCAGTCCTCAGAACAGAGCAAGGAAACACTATATGGTTCAAAATCAGGAAAGGAGTATGTCAAGGATGCATCCTGTCCCCGTACCTTTTCAATCTGTATGCAGAATAGTACATTCAGGAAGCAGGGCTTTATGAGGAGGAGTGTGACATCAAGATTGGAAGAAGGCTCATTAACAATCTATGATATACAGAGGACATAACCTTGCTTGCTGAAACTGAAGACCTGAAGCACTTGCTGCAAAAGGTCGAGGACTGTAGTCTTCAATATAGATTGAAGCTCAACATCAAGAAGACTAAGATTCTCACCACACAGCCAATTGGCAGCACCATGATAAACAGAGAAAAGATTGAGATTTTTAGCATTTACAGCTTGCTCAGATCCACATTCAACTCTCTCAATACCAGGAAATCAAAAGACAAATTGCACTGGGAAAATCTGCTGCCCTGGGCCTCTCCAGAGTGCTGAAGAGCAACGATGTCAGTCTAGAGACAAAAGTCTTCTCAATTGCTTGTTATACTTCAAAGAGCTGGACAATGACTAAGGATGTCAGAAGAAGAATAGATGTGTTCAAGTTGTGGTGCTGGAGAGAAGGCAAGAAAACAAACAGGTCTGTCTTGGAGAGAATGAAACCAAGTCTTTCTCTGGAGGCTAGAATTTTGAAGCTCTGCCTCATATATTTTGGGCATGTGGCCAGGAGAAACCAGTCCTTGGAGAAAGACATCGTGCTTCAAAGGGTGAAGGGACAGCGCAGGAGAGGAAGACCCCAGATGAGACGGACTGATACGGTATATGGGACAATAGGGGTTGGCATGTCGGAATTAGTGAGACTGACTCAGAACAAGGAAGGGTTCAGAGCTGCTGTGCATAGGGTCAATATACATCACAGGTGACTCAAAGGTCCATAACATCAACAGCATAGTATGTTGGGTTTTGTGAAGTTTTTCTGGTTTTTTGTTTTTGTTTTAAATGTAAGCCTTCTGTTTAGAGTCAACAAGACCTTGGGGATGGCTCTTGCATTTAAAGTTGGTTATTATTGTATTTTGTTTTTGTATTATTGTATCCTTTTAAGGGGTCCAGCACTCTTCTGTCAATATACTGTACTGAGGTCACTCAGGATTGTTGTGGTGCTGAACCTTGGGCCACTGGGGTGTCAAATGCCATAATGGTGACCCATGGTGGACAGTGTTGGAACTCCCAGATTAAGACAAGTTCGGAAGCAGGAGTGGCATCCACTTCCTAAACAACATGCCTCTGAAAACTCGATGAACTTTGGTAAATGTTCATAGTTACAGAAAGGCTTCAGGCCGTTTGTTCACAGGGTCGCTATGAGTCATGCTCGAGTTGAAGGGAATCAACAACAACTGCGTTGAGCAATTCCACTGTTGGGATCACTCCAAAATACTGAAGAGCAATAGTGTCAATTTAAAGACTAAGGTGCACCTGGTTTAAAGACTGTATGCCTTTATTTTAATTTGTTTGAGCTGAACATGCAAAGACTTAGTATATAGACAGTTGATGTTGGAAAAGACAATCATTTTGTTCTGGAAGCTGTTGCACCTCCATGTTGTCTGGAATTGTAGAAGCAGCTCTGCTGTCATTTCAGATGCTCATAAAAGAGAGGAGAGAGAGGAGGAAGCATGGTCCTTCAATATGTTAAATCAACTAAGAAGTCTGCTCTATCCCTAGTTCCCTTACATGTGATAACAAATTTCCTTTTTGTGCCATTGTGATTTATATGATTCTTATTAAAAGAAAAATACTCTAAGGTAAAAAAAAAATCTAGATTTTTCTGTGATAATATAACAGATTTTTTTAAACTGGATAAGCACTGAATCAAACTGATTATTAAAATAATCTAAAATACAAACTGCCTTTGAGATTCTTCTCAAATATGGTAAGTATGAAAATATTGCCTAAAGACTGAATTATAAGAAACAAATATATTATTATCATCATAACATCAAAATATGATATTTTGCTATTTAGGACTGCCAGAAGTCCAGGCTGGGTTTAGAAGGGGTTGTGGTACTAGGGATATTGTAGCTGATGTTAGATAGATCTTAGCGGAAAGCAGGGAATACCACAGGAATGTATATCTGTGTTTCATTGACTATACAAAGGTGTTTGACTATGTGGATCATAACAAACTGTGGCTGACTCTGAGAAGAATGGAAATCCCAGAACACTTGATCATTCTAATGTGAAACCTATACTTGGACCAAGAGGCAGTTGTCAGAAAAGAGCAAGGGAACACTGCATGGTTCAAAATTGGGAAGGGCGTATGGCAGGGATGCACCCTATCTCCATACCTTTTCAACCTGTATTTAGAACAGATTACCTGGGAGGCTGGGCTCTATGAGAAATGTGGGGTCAAGATTGGTGGAAGATCTATCAACAATCTGCATTATGCAGATGACACACCCCTGCTTCTGAAACTGAGGAGGACCTGAAGCTCTTGCTGCAGAGGTTCAAGAACTGCAGCCTCCAATATGGATTGAGACTCAATGTCAAGAAGACAAAGATTCTCACCACTGGGCCAATTGGCAGCATCAGGATGGATGGTGAAGAGATTGAGATTGTTCACAGCTTTAGTTTGCTTGGCTCCACAGCCAACACTCTTGGCACCAGTAGCCAGGAAATTAAAAGGCTCATTGCCATGGGAAAGTCTGTTGTTAGGGACCTCTCTAAAGTACTGAAGAGCAGTGGTGTCTCTCTGGAGCCTAAGGTGCATCTGATGGTGCATGGTCTTTGCAATCACTTGTTATGCATCAGAAAGTTGGACAATGACCAAGGGGGATAGAAGGAGAATTGATGCCTTTGAGCTGTGGTGCTGGATAAGAGAGAGTACCATGTACTGCTAGGAAAACAAACAGATTCATCCTGGAAAGGGTTAAACCAGGTGGCTCCTTGGAGGCAAGGATTCTGAGGCTCCATCTAACATACTTTGGACATGTTGTGAGGAGAGACTGGTCCTTGGAGAAGGACATCATGCTTGGTAGGATGGAGGGACAGTGCAGGAGGAGAAGGGCCTGTATGAGGTGGATTGATTCAGTGACTCCGGTAATCAGGACGGGAGTGTCAGAGACAGTGTGATTGACACAAGACAGAGCAGAGTTTAGGGCTGTTGTACATAGGGTCGTTATGAGTCGCAAGCAACTTCGATGGCATATAACGACAACAACATTATGTTACTGATTATGATGAAAGTTTCCAGATTTCAGGTGCAAATGATTGATATTTTGTTTATATACTGATTTTATCCTCATCTAAAAATTAAAAAACCAAATTTTGAATTCAGTGCCTTGTAAATCTCAGAATAACTATCCAAAGATATGCAGTATTTCGAGCTATATTCTCTGAAAATGTTTACCATGGTCTCATAGCACATACACAATTTTATTTTATTACAAGTAATGAGGTTTTAATGATGACTTATATAGTTTCTTGATTGTTAGAAAAATAACATTTTTCATAAGTAGCCAATTATGTGAGCTACAATTGAGTCTTTTCCAAGTGATTTAAAATTTGGGGACAATGTTTTCTATACTAGAGCATCTGTGGATGCAGAAAGTTGCCATCTTTGTCTGCTTTCTCAGGCCATTCTCGGAATCCATATGCTATCAGTTGTTTTCAAGCACGCCTTAACTTACAGTGAACCCATGTGTAACAGAAAGAAACACTGTGTAGACCTGTGCTACCTCCACATTCAATGATATCTCAAGTCCATTGTTGTCACAAAAATATATGTTGATTGCTTTCCAAAAAGTTGTTCTTGTGATTAGGTGCCAGCCAGTTTGCTCTAGCTCCTGGGGGAATTGTACAGCAGAATAAAGTCCTGGCTGACCCTGTGCCATCCTCATCAGCTTTGATGTGCTTAAGGTCATTTTTGCAGCCACTGTGCTGAGGATTCTCTCGTGTTTTGGTGATTTTCTACCAAACATGTTGGTTTTTCTCCAGGGACTGGCTTCTCTTGGTGAGATCATATGTGAGGCTAAGTCTCATTATCCTGTCTTCTGAGAAGCTTCATGGCTGGGCTTTTCCCAAGATGATGTGTGCTTGATGATGTTTTGACAGTAAACGGTATGTGGCCCCAAGGCAAGGGATCTGAATCCACCAGCTGTTTTATGGAAGAAAGATTAGAAATCTCTTCCCATGAGATTTACAGCCTCTGGAAACCTGCTGGAGGGTCAACTATGACTCAGTTCTGACTTGATGGCACAAAACAACAACATGGTTTATTCAGTGTTCTTTGCCAAAACCACAATTCAAAGGCTTCAATTCTTCAGTCTTTCTTCTTCAATGTCCTACTTTCACATGTGTGTTAGGAGTTTGAAAATACTGTTACTGCTGCAACTTGGTCCATAAAGTTATACCCTTTTACTTTCCACTTTGAAGAGGCTGCTTGAAGAAAATGTATCCAATGCAATTGTTGTTAATGGCCTTCAAGTCAAGCACGACCCATAGTGACCCTATGAACAAAAGGCCTGAGCCCCTCTACTATCGACATGTATCAGAGTTCATAGAGTTTCTGGAGGCATGTTGTTTAGGAAGTGGATGCCACTTCTGCCTCCAAATCCAATGCAATATGCCATTTGATTTTTTGACTACTGCTTGCTCACATCTATTTTTTTTTTTTAAATCTATTTGAGTGAAAAATTTATAAATCTCATTGGTTTTCTTCAGTTGGTTTTCTTCACAGGTAATAATTACCATTGATTGATGCTATTAACTTACTAAGATGTCTAAGTAAACCTTTATTTTATAATGCTGTTCTCTATACCCACCTTCTCGGTCAATGATTTATTTTCCCCAAACAACTTCTTGATTAATAATTGACAACTTCAATTTTTTTTTTTTACCTTTTATCACATCCATTGTTCTAGTTGTAAAACATTTTGAGTTTGGGTTGGTTTTTTTGTTTTTTGTTTTGTTTTGTTTTTTCTTTTGAAGAGTTGTCCATTCCCAAATCTGTAGATTGGTATGGAGGAATCAATATGAGATCAGCATATAGGAAGACAGTTGTAGAATTGGATACAAGGAGATCGATATGTCTATATACCTTCCATTGGCAGGAAAGCAGTGCTATGGTCATATATAATTGCAACTACAAAAAAAGCTAGAAAATAGTTTCCTGCCATAGAGATGATTCTAATTCCTGGTAGCCTCATGTGTTATAGAACAGAACTGCTCAACAGGGTTTTGTTTTGCTGGAGGAGGAGGCTGTAATCTTTGAAGCAAAAGATTTCCAGGACTTTCTTCTTAAGCTTTGTTAGGTAAGTTTAGACCATCAACTCTTAGATTTATTTTGAGCACAAGCCATTTGTGCCACCTAGGTACCTTATAATAGCAGCAAAAAAGATAGTTATTTTGAAAAAGTTGATCAAAAGAAGTGAGAATTTTACTTACATAAAATGATAAAACATTGAGCGAAATTAATGACCTAAATAAACAGAGATTGCATGTTTATGGACTGGGAAATTAAGGTTTTCAAGATATATTTTCCACTAACTAGTCTATAGATTTCACTTCCATTTTTATAAAAATCTCCTTATGTTTTTTTCTCTTAAAAATTGATAAGCA
>NW_006399863.1:1712524-1727979 GCF_000299155.1 Elephantulus edwardii | reverse complement strand
TCAGTGCTCTTCTCCAACACCACAGCTCAAAGGCTTCAATTCTTCTTCTATCATCCTTATAAATTTTCCATCTCCCAGATGCATAACAAGTGATCAGAAAGACCATGGCTTGTATTAGACACACCTTGGTCCTCAAACTGAAATCATTGCTCCTTCATGATTTGGAGAGGTCCCTAACTGCAGATTTTCCAAGTGCAATACATCTCTTGATTTCTTGACTACTGGTACCAAGGATGTTAACTGTAGATCCAAGTAAGATGAAGATGTTGACAGTTTCAATCTTTTCTCCATCTATCATGATGTTGCTTATTGGTCCAATGGTAAGCATCTTAGTTTTTTTGGCATTGAGATACAGTCCATACTGAAGGCTGTATTCTTTGATCTTTTGCAACAAGTGCAATGAGCTTTAATGTATCAGGAACTGTGAGAATGGCACAGGATAGGACAGGGTTCAGATCTGTTGTTCATAGGGTCGCTTATGAGTTGTGCTTGACTTGCTGGCAACTAAAAACACTGTCATTCTCTTCTGGGTTCATTTGATGCCTTTGCTTTGTGTTGGAGAATAGATTGCCCAAAGAACAAACAGATACGTCTTGGGAAAAGTGCAGCCAGCATGCTCCTTGGAAGCTAAGATGGCAAAGCTTCATCTTTCATTCTTTGGGCAGATAGTTAGGTGAGGCTACTCCTAGGAAAGGGACATCATGCTTAAAAAGACGGAGGGCCAGTGAAGGAGAGGTAGACCCCCAACAAGATGGATTGACTTTACCACAAACAAGATGGTGACATCAGCAACAGGCTCTAATGTGTCAGAGATGATTAGGATGTTACAAGATAAGTCATGGTTCATGTTGGCTGTTCACAGAATTGCTGTGAGTGTACTCATCTCTATGGCACCTAACACTAGCAACAACTTTATCAGACTTCAAGGGGTCCTTTTCCACAGTTAGGAGATCAGATGTAGAACTGAAACGAAATTTTTTAAATCATGCACTTTATTTGCAAGTCTAGAAGATAGATAATTCTGTGGAAGATAGAGAATTCTCCAGACTGTCTTCCCTTCCAAGGTGGGTGGTGGTTTCTAATACTTTAGACAGTAATTGATTTATTTAATATACTATTATAGGAGAAGGATGGGCAATCTACTCCTGTGGGATTTAGTGCCTCTAAAAACTCATTGGAGGGTTGATATTTTAAAAAAAAATTTTAATTTAAATTTATTATTATTTTCAGTAAAAATTTACAGAGACTTTGGATTTCCATTCATTCATTGTTGCACTTTTCTTTCTTCCCAACCCTCCCCCCTAGTACACTACCCTTTCGAAAAGTAAGAGACAAATTCTTTCATTGTTTTACAAACCCTCCCCCAGGTCCACTCCACCATGTAGCCTTCACTCTAGACCCCTGTCATGACAAAAATACCTAATCACATATCCCTTTTAAACAGTTCTCTCCCTCATCTGTTTCAATTGAACCCATCTTTCTTTTTGACTCCAGGGCACACAACAACAACAACAATAACAACAATCAAAAGTCACAGGGCCTTCTCCATTTGGAGGGAAAATTTACATACAGTTCTCAGTAAATAAACTTTAGGATACAGTTCACACTTGGCTTAGAAAAATCATTTTCAGAAGACAAATGCTAATTCTGCAAATGCATCTTCTTCCCCTGGGGCTAAGTGCATGGTATCTTTCATCTCAGCCATTACTCCCTTACAAACAGTAACATTAACTCAGGATTTGAGATGGTCTTGTTTAGAGCCATTCAAACTAATTTGGCTACTTTGCATGACTATAGAGAAGTTAAACAAGGTGAACAAATGATAATCAGAGGAGTTTAACCAGTATCACAACCTGATTCAAAGCAAAATGAAACTAAACTTTTATATTCATTTTAACTATATTATGTGCTGTAATTTAAAGCAATCCTGAACTTTATTAATACTATCCTCCAGTAATGGCCACACAGAACTCATGGACTATATTTACATTTTAAGTTATTTATTAAGAAAGCAGTACAGTACATACATTGGCATCAAGAATAAGAGATTACAACTTGGGATCAAGATCTGAAAGTATGTAGGTAAAATTTCCCTTTTTCAGGGCAGGAGAGCTTGACTATGCAAGCCTCCTCTTGGTCTCCGAAAGACAGACTTCCTATTGGCCCTGCCAGCTGTCACCACCAATTCTCCTGAAAGGTCCCTTTGGGACTGTTGTGGACTGTCCCACCTAGCTGCACCTTCCCAGATTTCTCAGTGGCTTTAGTGTTCTGTTCTTAATCCATGGCATAGCTCTTTTAAGAGGTGCCTTTGCTTTTCTCTTTCCCTCTCCTTGCCTTCTTTCCTTCCTTCCCTCCTGATTCCTTTCCTGTCTAAACATCTCTGTGTAGTTGGCTACACAGAGAAATTCTTCATCAATTTCAAGGCATTGCTTACCCATCAGGTCTCCAGTCAGCTCTCAGTCAGTCACAGGCACTTCATTTGCATGGTAAATTACAGACACTTTGTTTTCAGGGTCTATTCACCAATCCTTGCAAGGAGTAAACCAATCATAGTGTAGGCTTTGACCCAGGAGCCAACAAGAAGGATCAAGGTAAGAAGTTTAATTTACTCATGAAATGTCAATCAACCTGGACAAAAGTAACAAACCCTCTAGAAAACTAAAGCAAAGGGATCAAGGTAAAAATATCTCAAAATACCTAATTTGATTTTCCAGGAAACCAAGGCAAAATGACCACATGAAAGAACTCACTTCACTATAGTGATAAATTTAGGAAAAAATAATCCTTAAGAAAAAAGTATCTTTTTGATGTTTTTCTATCTTTCTCTGGAGCCAGATTTTATGGTGGGCAGAGAGCCTCTCTCAATTATTGTTGTTTTTGTGTGTCATTGATTCAATTCTGACTCATAGTGAACCATAAATGTGGCAGACATTCATGCTGTCTAAAGATAATGAAAAACAGTCACAGAAAAAAATTGCTGCAATGCAACATTTTATTTTCGAAAAGTTTTATAAGCAGTACCATTTTCTAAATCATCTTGTGGCTTTCTTTTGTAAGTTAATTTATAATTCACTTACTTTCTTATTGCCCTCTTTGACTCTAAATTTTCTCTGAGGCTATCTTTCAGGCCTTAGGTACTGTTTTCAGTTTTGTTTTACAGTCAGGATTTATGTGTCATTTGAATTGAAATGGTTTGCTCTGAAATGAGCTTATGGAGATAACCATTTTAAAAACAAAGCTTTGTGTTTCTGTAGAGAAAATTAATTTGACCGCTTCATTAGATGGTCCATAACAGTTAATACTCCTTATTAAGCTCTTCTGCTTGAAATAAAGATAAGATCCTTCTATTGGCTGATCTCATTTGCTCATTTATAGACTCAATCATTCACTCAGAGTATTTAATGTGTATATCCTTTTACCTAGGATTAAGTTACTTGCTGAGAATACATCAGTGGACAGTAGATGAGGGAAATAAAAGAATAAACAAGGAAATAAAAATGGTAATTTCTAAGATAGTGGTGAAAAAATCAGGATGATTGGAGTGGAAATGATGAAGTTCAAACTAAGACCTGAATGATTAAAAGAAACCATGTCAAACTCTGAAGAAAGTATATTTCACGCCAGGATAATATAAATGAAAAGACCTTTGAGAGAAATTGTGTCTGGTATGTTCCAGGGGATATATAAGTCTATATTGTTTGAGTATGTTAATGTTGAAATCATTTCTTTTTTAGGTTGTTGTAAGGAATTTGAATTTTAGTCTAATTACAATGGAAAGTTTCTGTAAGGTGTTACACTGTATGATAGTATACTCTGATTTATATTTTCAAGAGTTTGTTGAATTGCAAATGAAATGGTGAGGGGTATAGAGATCTAAGTTAAATCAAATGACCAATTGAATGTCTATCAAGTGTAAGAAAGAATGGTGTTGCCTTAGACAATGATAGTAGTAATAGAGGAAGGGGGGAAAAGATATTTAAGATTGTTCCTTTCTTTAAGAGCTAGAGTCTTTCATAATCATTTGGTTCTACCATAATGGAAATACCACAATTGTAAATGGGTCTAAAAAACCAGAAATTTATTATATCACAGTTTAAGAATCTAAAGGTGTAAATTCTGGGGAGCAGCTGGAGGGAAAGGCTTGCTTTCTCCATCAGACCTGAGGGAAGACCCTTGTTGCCTTTTCATTTCTGGGGCTTGGTGTTCTTGGAGATAATGTCCTCATGTCTTACAATTACTCTTTCCTTAGACCTAGGAGGTTCTCAGCTCAGGTACCTTGGATCCAAAGATTATTCTCTGCTCCTGGATCTTTTTTCTTGATGGTTCTGGTTTCCTGCTCACTTCTCCATTTTTATCTCCTGCAAAATAAAAAGTGTGCAGGTCACAATGCAGGGAAACTTCTACTCCATTAGTATTCCATTATTGGAATCCATTTCTAGTCTCCACTTAAGATCTTAATAAACAAAGAACATCAGCCTTCATTATTTGGAAATCAACACACTTTGAAATAACCAGTCCAAATTCAAGGTTAAAATAAACGTTTCTCTCAATACTCCTACGTTCAATTTTATCCAGAACAGACTTCAGCACTAACCAAGCATAAAATGTAGCTCTTTACCAAGCTCTTCCTTTTCCGAGTGCAACTACTCATGCATACCAGGTGTAGGGTATTTACAATGATTATCTCATTAGTTTAAAGTGGGCCTTATAGTAATCCACATTGTAGTTCCTTCTACTCCATTAGGCAATTAATTTTAAGCTACAGCTTAATGCATGCAATCCAGATATGCATTGATTTCAGGTTGGGTTACTTGTTGTCAAATTCAATCCAATTATTTAGTTCATAAGGGACATAAGAGCCTTAAACCATCCATGTGGATGCACATAGTATGCATTGGAAAGAAAACCCTGCTTAAATATAATAAGATACTAGAGGGTTTTGGGTGGGTGCTTTTTTTTTATAATTTGTTGTGCGCTGTCGAATCAGATCTGACTGACACAGGAGAGACTGCTCCTCCTTCTCCAGTGGAGCATCTGGTGTATTTGAGCCTCACACCTTCAGGATTGCAGCACAGCTTCTTTCCACTAAGCCATCAGAGCTCCTTGTTTGCTTTTTTTTTAAAAAAATTCAATTCTGTGAATGTAATAAATGCTCAATAAGTTGTTTGCTGAACAAATAAACATTAAGGAATATTTTTTATATCTCTATCTATATATAAGATATTGTCATGTTGTTGTTATGTGCTGTCAAGTCTCCTGCAACTTATAGTGACCCGATGTACAATAGCCCTAAACCTTGCTCTGTCCTGTGCCAATCTTACTGTCTCTGACCTATCCTCATTATCCCAGTCACTGGATCAATCTATCTCATCAAGGGTCTTCTTCTCCTGCACAGTCCCTCCACCCTCTCAAGCATGATATCCCTCTCCAAGGACTGGTGCCTCCTCACGACATGTCCAGAGTATGTCATATGAAGCTTCAGAATCCTTGCCTCCAAGGAACATCCTGATCTCACCCTCTCTAGGAGGAACTTGTTTATAAAATTACTCTTCTCTTATAAGAAAATATAAGCCTATTGGAGTATGGGTTCTTTTTGTTAAAAATAAACTCAAGTTCAAAATGAGGATATTGGTCTGAATTGACTGGATGACAACAACAACCACAGTTATACCATGAGTATTCCCTCTGTGATGCATTAACGCGTTGTCCTACCAGCCAAAAGATTGACCTTTGGATCTCCCTGGACATCCTCAGAAGACTAGTTTGGCAATATGCTTCTGGAAACTCACAGTCTTGAAAATACACTGTAGCCCACTCCACTCTGACATTTATAGGGTTTCAATGAATCCAAACAAATTCATGGCCACTTTATGAGAAGTGTGGCATCAGGATTGGAGGTAGACTCATCAACAATCTGCGTTATGCAGATAACACAACTCTGCTTGCTGAAATTGAGAATGACTGGAAGTACTTGCAGTCGATGGTATATTCAACACTCTTCTCCAACACCACAACTCAAAGACATCAATTCTTTTTCTATCATCCCTATTCACTGTCCAACTCTCTGACGCATCAAGGAGGAATGTGGCATCAGGATTGGCGGAAGGATCATCAACAACTGCGTTATGTAGATGATACAACCTTGCTTGCTGAAACTGAGGAGGACCCGAAGTGCTTGCTGCAGAAGGTCAAGGACTGCAGCCTTCAATATGGATGAAGTTCAACATCAAGAAAACAAAGATTCTCAGCACTGGGTTGATTGGCAGCATCATGATAGATGGTGAAGAGATTGAGATTGTTCACAGCTTTTGTTTGCTTGGTTCTACAATCAACACTCTTGATACCAGCAGCCAGGAAATTTAAAGACAAATTGCATTAGGAAAGTCAGCTGTCAGAGAGTACTCCAAAGTAATGAAGAGTGACAGTATCGGTCTGGAGACTAAGGTGCGCCTGATACAGGCCATGGTCTTTGCAATTACTTGCTATGCATCAGAAAGCTGGACAATGACTAGATATGATAGAAGGAGAGTTGATGCCTTTAAGCTGTGGTGATGGAGAAAAGTATTGAGTATACTAAGGACTGCTAGGAGAGCAAACAAGTTAGTACTGGAGAGAGTGAAACCAGACTGCTCCTTGGAGGCAAGGTTTCTGAAGCTTTGTCTGACATACTTTGGACATGTTGCAAGGAGGGACCAGTCCTTGGAGAGGGACGTCATGCTTGGGAGCGTGGTGGGTCTGTGCAGGAGAGGAAGACCTTCAATGAGATGGATTGATTCAGTCTCTGGGGTAATGGAGATATGTGTGTCAGAGACTATAAGATTGGCAAGGGAAAGAGCAGGGTTTAGGGCTGTTGTACATAGGGTCACTATGAGTCACAGGACTCCATGGCACATGACAACAGTAACAATCACAACAATAATCTGTACTAGGCAATCTTGCAGTTTTGTGTCAGAACATCATCGCCATTCTCTCTGATTTTCACCTCCATATAGTGGTCTCTTAAAGAGAGACCATTACAAACTTGGATCAGTAATAAGACTTTACAAGTTGGAACATAAACCCTCTCTCTAATCAAACAATGAGACACAAAGCCTAAATTTCTGCTTCTTTTCCCCCTTATGTCAGAGAGTTAAATAAATGAAAGGGAAATAGGAAAGTTTTTTTTATTCACTATGAAAGATTAAGATTAAAAGAAACATGGCTAGAGCTTATTAAAAAAAAAGAAATTTGAGTTGATAGAATATATTTGGTATAGTATTTAATCTCCAAGATGTCCTGCAATGATGCCCATTCCCCGATCTTCATACCCTCAGGTAAAGCCTTCCTGCATTATACCCAGACAGAACATGAACAGAAGTTATGGTCCGTCACCTCTCAGACTGCGTTACAGGAGTTGGAAATCTTGCTCTCCCCACTTGGATCACTTGCTCTAGGAAAATTCAGCTGGAGGCTCTCAGACAGCCAGGTGGTGAGAAACTGGTGCTTCCGCGCAGCAAACTTGTGAGGATGGTGCAGGTCAGGCAATGTTGTGTTCTCTTATGAGTGACTCTTCCTGTCTTAGTCAGGGCTTCTTGTTCTGTCACTCACATTGTGAGATTAAATGTTTGTGGCCTTAAAGCGCAAAGTTTTGGGCTAATTTGTTATGCCAGAGTAGCTAACGAATACATGATCCTTCCAGCATCAGTAAAATTTAGGACATTAAACTTCGATCAAGTTCATTCTCTCAAACTAAGATTCGAATTTTTTTTTAGCATTTAAAAAATATGTAAAATAATCCCAAAAATAAATGTGTAAGAAATACTGGTATGTTCAGAAAAACGATCTTCATATAAGGAGTTAATAAGATGTTTAAAAAATTTTGAAGGTATTTTACATAAAATTTTACATGTTATATAAAATAACAAATTAGAAAATGCACACAATAAAATAATATTTTACACATATTTTATGCACATAGATGAATATGGAAAAAAATAGGATACTAAAATACTATTCATAATTTCCTTTCCTGTTATATTTCCATATTGTCTCTACTTGAGAGACATTTATCTCTTGCATAAAAAATACAAGACAACCATGTTCAGTTTTATATCAATAAAAATAATAACTACAGTTTAAAATTGAAAGTCCATATAGTACTTCAATATTTGCCTCTCTCTACAAAGCAGATGCAGTGAAACTGGGTGAATTACAGCACATCAGTCCCTTATTCCAAAGGCTTCCCACTGAATTTACAAGAAAATAAAAACATTTTACTAATGCTTTCAATGCCAGGAATGAATCAGCCTTCAGCATCAGTTCTTCCCACTTGAGTCTAAACTTCCTTTAGAAATGAAAAAAGTTTTGAAAAAAAAGCTCTCAAAGCTTAAGCTCTTAAGGGGACACACACACACACACACACACACACACACAATTTAGGCAAATAACTCTAGTTTGATTTTCATGTCATAGATTGCTTTTCAGTTCAGCATATAAACATGCAAGAAACAACCAAAGATGCCTTAAAATGTGATCTCTGACTCAGTCCTGAGTGCTGGTAGGATGACAGTCTGACTTTATTAGTAGGACATAGCAGTACAATTGATTTTTAGATATTCTTATATTTATAATATTACTTTTTTATTAGCTATAGCTATTTTTTTAATAGATGCCTTAGGATTTTCTATAAACAAAGTCATGCTGCCTGTGAATAGAGAGAATTTATTTGTAATTTATTATTAATTTCAATGAAAATTTACAGAGACTTTGGATTTCCATTTCATTCATTGTTGCACTTTTCTCCCCTCCCAACCCTCCCCCCTAGTACACTACCCTATTGGAAAAGTAAAAGAAAAATTATTTCATTGTTTTACAATCACTAACCCCAGGTCCACTCCACTATACAGCCTTTGCTCTGGGCTCCTGTCATGACAAACATACCTAATAACATATCTGAATAGAGGGAATTTTTTTTTAAAAAAATTCTTGCTTCTTTATTCACAAAGTTTGTACACATTGTTTTTCACACTGATTCCATCCCATTTCCTTCACCCCTGGCCCCCATCAAATTGTGTGACTCTATGATTAACCACCCCACCTCCCTGCCTACCCTTACCCCTCTGCTTCTATCCTCCCCCACCTTGGATTTTCATGCTCATACTAAAATAATGGTTTTATACAGTATTTGTCCTTATGGGACTGACTTAGTTCACTCAGAATAGTGTTCTCCAGTCCCTCCCAAGTTAGGTAATAATTTACAAAATCATTACTCCTGCATACTATGTAGTGTTCTATTGTGTGAATGTACCATATTTCTCAATCTAGTCCATTGTGGTTGGACATGTGGGCTGTTTCCATTTTCTTGCACTGGTGAATAAATGCTGCTATGAATATTGGTGTACAAGTCTCCATTTGTGACTCAGTTCTCATTTTCTTGGGGTATATTCCAAGCAATGAAATAGCTGGGTGATATGGAATTTCTACGTCCAGCTTTTTGAGGGAGTGCCAAACTGCCTTCCAGAGTGGTTGTACCATTCACAATCCCACAAACAATGTATAAGAGTTCCTATCTCACCACAGCCTCTCCAACATTTATTACTTGCTGTCCTGTTAAACTTTTCCACTGCTACTGGAGAGAGAGGGTATCTCACTGTGGTTTTGGTTTGCGTTTCCCTTATTGCAAGTGATTTGGAACATTTCTTCATATATTTTTTTTTCCATTTGAATATCTTTCTCTGTCTTTGTCAAACTTTTTCTTGTGGAGGCCCAGGAAATATTCTGTAAACTTTGTTTATGAGACTCTTGTCTGAGATGGTATTGCCAAATGTTTGTTCCCAGTCCGTAGGTTTTCTTTTCATCCTATGGGGAAAAGTTTTTGATGCACACAGGGATTTAATCTTTAGAAGGTCCAATTCACCAATTTTAATCCACTTTATATTGTATATTTCTGACTGTATTTGGCAGTCTCTTTACATCATAGACTAGGCCTTCTAAGCTTGATCCCAGTTTATCTTTTATGAACTTTATGGTTTTGGGCTTTACTCCCAGGTCTCTGATACACCTTGAGTTGACTTTTGTGCATGGTGTGTGATGTGAATCCTGTTTCAGCTTTCTGCAGGCAGCAGTCCAGTTTTACCAGCACCAATTTGTTGAAGAGGTTGTCATTTCCCCATTTGATTTGGTTTTATTTCCTTGTTGAATATCAGTTGACCATAGATATTTCTGGGTTCTCAATTCTGTTCCATTGGTCTATGTGCCTGTCGTACCAGTTACTAAGCTGTTTTGGTTACTACCAATGTGTAATAGATTTTGAAGTCAGGAGTGCTATGCCTCCCACTTCACTTTTGTTTCTCAGAAGTGTTTTGTTTATTTGGGGTCTCTTTCCTCTCCAAATAAACTTGACAATTTCCCTTTCAATCTCCTTGAAAACTGAATTTGGTATCTGTTTGGGGATTATGTTTAATATGTAGATTGTTTTGGTAGGATTATAATTTTCACAATATTGAGTTTTCTTATCCATGAATGGGGCACATTTCCCCATTTCTTTAGGTCTTTTAATGTGTCATGAAGAAATGTTCTGTAATTTTCTTTGTATAGGTCATTTATATCTCTAGTTAGGTTCACTCCAAGTATCTTAATTTGTGGTTGACTATTGTAAGTGGTAGGTATTGCTTTCTTGGTTTCCTTCTCTGAGTTCTCTTTGTTGTTGTAGAGAAATCCCACTGATTTTTGGATATTGATCTTATATCCTGCCAGTCTACTAAACTGGGCAAATAGAAAGGATTTTGCTGCTTATTTTCCAATCTGGATTTTTTAAAATTTTCTTTTCCTTGCCTAATCACCCACTCTGAGAAAAATGGGAATCCCAGAACATTTAATCGTGCTAATGCGAAACCTATATTTGGGCCAGGAGGCAGTTGTGAGAACAGAGCAGGGTAACACTTCATGGTTCAAAATTGGGAAGGGTGTACGCCAGGGATGCATCCTGTCTCCATACCTTTTCAACCTGTATGCAGAACAGATTATCTGGGAGGCTGGGCTCTATGAGGAGAATTGTGGCATCAGGATTGGTGGGAGATCTATTAACAATCTGTGTTATGCAGATGACACAACCCTCCTTGCTGAAACCGAGGAGGACCTCATGCACTTGCTGCAGAGGGTCAAGGACTGCAGCCTTCAGTATGGACTGAGGCTCAATGTCAAGAAGACAAAGATTCTCACCACTGGACCAATCGGTAGCATCAGGATAGATGGCGAAGAGATTGAGATTGTTCACAGCTTCAGTTTGCTTGGCTCCGCTGTCAACGTTCTTGGCACCAGCAGCCAGGAAATCAAAAAAACGTATTGCAATGGGAAAGTCTGCTGTTAATGACCTCTCTAAAGTACTGAAGAGAAATAGTGTCTCTCTGGAGACAAAGGTGTGCCTGATACAGGCCATGGTCTTTTTATAAACCCCCGTTAATACCAGAAGCAGAAGTGGGCCATAAAAATTTTTAGCTTAAGGCAAACACAAATGCTCCGGGTAAAGTCTTATCTGTCCTTGCAAAGTAAAGAATTAACTAGCGTCTCTATGACACAAGAAGACTAAAGGCGGGCAAAGTAGCCAGCCCGTCAAAAGCCGACTCACATGACTGATCCCCTGACCCACCAACCACGACCTCAATCTCCCTGCCCCAACAGTGGCACCCAGAAAGCCTAAAAGCAATTGGGGGAGGGAGGGGACTTGGGGCTTTTTCCCTCGCCACCTTCCGAAGGAGGGAGAAAGCCTCCACTTGTGGATATTCTGGAATAAAGTGCCTTTTGTATTTACATATGTGTAAATTATCCTTTTGAGGGGCATTTTGTGGGCAGAACACTAACTGATATACTTCTGGAATGATAACAGTGGTAAGCATTGTTTTTGTTAGGTGCCATGGAGTTGACTATGACTCACCATTATCCTATGAACAGAAGATTAAAATCCTGCCCTGACGTCTGCCATTCTCATGATCACCATACTCGAGCCCTTTGTTGAAGTCCTTATGCCAATCGATCTCATTGATGGCCTTCTTTTGTTTCACGGTCTCTGTACTTTTGCAAAGGTGATGTTTTTCTTCAAGGACTGATGGGTGCCTCCTGACAAAATGCTTAAAATATGTGAGATATAATTTCATGATATAATTCCATGACTACTCTTACTAAGGAAACACCCTCATAACATTTCTTTTAAGACAAATTTGTTTGTTCTTTATTTTTTCTATTTTTTAAAAAATTATTATATTTTCATTGTTGCATATTCTCTACCCCCTCCTCCTCCTCTTTCTAGCTTCTTTTTTTACATTATATTTTAATAGGATTATTTAAAAAGTTTATATACATTGTATTTCACACTACTCTTCATTAACACTGTGGTTCCTACAATCATTTTCATATACTATGTTTTATAAAATCAATCACCATTGGACCTTTGGCAGTCCGTGATATATACAATACCCTTTGCCAATGTCACGATTCAATGGTATCATTGATTCTTTGGTATGCTTTATTTATTGTTCAACTTTCATAAACATATGAAACAACTCAAATATTATGACTTGAGTTAAGCACACATTCATCTTTAAATTGACATCCTTACTCTTTGGCCCATTGCAGAGGCCCTTGACAACATATTTGCCCAATGCAACACCTCTTTTGATTTCTTCATTACTACTGTCGGTGTAAAATGAAATCATGACAATTTAATTCTTTTCTCCTTCTCTCATGGTGTAACCTCTTGGTACAGTTGTGAGAATTTTGGGTTGTTTTCCCCATGTTGAGATGTAGTATACACTGAAGACTATTTTTTGATCTTCAGTAAATGCTTCAAGTATTCTTCAGTTTGAGCAAACAAGGTGGTGTCATCTGCATAATGCAGGTTGTTTATGAGTCTTCCTCCAATTTTGTTGCTATATTCTTCTTCAGCTTCTCAAATTATTTGCTCAGCATACAGAGTGAATAGGTACGGAGAGAGGGTACAAATCTGGCAAACACTTTTCCTGGTTTTAACCATATAGTGTTCCCTTGTTCTGTTCAAATAAATACTTCTCGGCCTACTCCACACACACATGCTATTTAGGCAAATAACTCTAATGTGAGATTCATGTCATAGATTGCTTTTCAGTTAAGCATGTGAACATGTAAGAAACAATGAAAGATGGCCTAAAATGTGATATTTGACTCAGTCCTGGTTCTGAGGAGAATGGCTCTTTGAGGCTGGGAGGCTGTTTAATCAATCTAAACTCCATCTTCTTTAAAAAACAACCAACCAGAAAACAAAACATAAAAACCCCACTACTGGCTTCCATGGACTGTTAAGAGTTAGATGAGAGAATATAATTGAAAATACTCCCTCTCACCCCAGTGCTAGGTGTGTACTAGGGTGTCAGTTAATGACAGTTACTATTGTCAGTAAAATCATGTCCAACTTCTTCATTTGGCAGCTAAAGAAATGCAGACTTGTGATTTACCAAGAGTAAGGACAATTATTAAAAAGCTGAAATTGACAATTGGATTTCCTGACTCATAGCCAGGCTTCTTTCCATTTCATCGCACAGAACAAGCCTCAGCTTGCAGGAGCTAGGAGGAGCACACTCATTTCATGGCCATAAGCTCACCAGAAAAGAACGGGAAAAGGATGTGGCATATATACTTTCCTAATGCAAAGTAAACAGAAAGACCTTTTAGTCCTTTGGCTGCAAATCAGAACCCTTTTGTGCCAATTGAATTCATTTTGTCATTGCTTCAGGATAAAATAGATTCTATTACTACTCTTCCTCTCTATTTCTCCATTTTCTTTGCTCTGAGTATATATCATTTCTTAGAGTTAGAAAGGGTGACTTAAGCAGATCATAATAGCCTTTGGGAAGATATGTGGGAAAGGAAGGAAAAGAACATTCAGTGATGCAGAAGAAAAAGTAAAAAGCAAAGTTCAGGTAACAATAACCTTTCAGTGTGGAGATACTTTTTCGTAAGATTAGACTAGAGGGTCTTTGTGGCCATATATGTAAATTGTATGTATATGGATTTTATAATGATTCATTTCACTCAACCTTTAGGAAAAACCATATAGGTAAGGAATAGGCTGAAAATCAATTTGGGAGAAATTTGAATTTTTGATATTTAAATACATTTGATCAGGTTTGGTTTTCTTTTGAAACTGTCAATTTTATCTTTTATAAATAGAATCTGACCTAAGAGAAACAACTCCACTGAACAAGAGTGGGAATGTTGTCATTTATCTGATTTTCATTATTATTATTTTGCATTTATGGCCTTAATCACAGTGTTAAGCTGTACTTTTTAAAATTTTTGTCAACAAAGATGAAGTAGTGAGGGTGAAAATTCAGCTCCTACCTTTATCTTGCACCCTTCTTAAAATTTTTTTCAACAAAGATGGAGTAGTGAGGGTGAAAATCCAGCTCCTACTCTCATCTTGCACTCATGGTCTTCCAGAGAAATGGACTCTTTATAATCTTTTATTAAATCTCCATCTCACAAGCCACATTCCTAGGGTACTGCATCCATCCATAAGACCCTTTTTCTAACCTTCTTAAAGGTCCTGCTTGGACTTACATGGCCCTGAAATAGAAATTTAGGGCTTTACGGTTGAATTGATCCTGACGCTTGCTGGGTCTCCATTGAGTTTCTGAGGCTCTAAATCTTAATGGGAGCAGATGCCTTCATCTTTCTGCTGCCACCATGCCACCAAGGCTCGCTCGCTCTCTCTCTCCACACACACACACACACACACACACACACACACACACACACACCCTCCCCCATAACTTATGAATGGATTATGAGTCAGCAACCTTCCATCAGGTTTCTAAGGCTGTGGTGTTTTTTTCCCCCAAGCAACTGCCCATATGTCTCTTGTGGAACAGCTAGTGGATTTGAACTACTGACCTTCTGGTTCTCAGACAAGTTATAGGGGAAAAGGAATAATGACATGGAGTAAAATTAGCTTACAGAGCACAAACCCCTCTTTGCAAGAATGAGCAAGCCCTCCATGTCTTTCAAACATCGATCTGCAATTGAAAAGTGGCCCTGGGTGGAAAGGCACAATTCTCAATCCCTAGTTGTTTTACTTTGTTCATTCACTCAATATGTATAATGGAAGCCCATTGGCTCATGCTAATGATTTTTGTCGTATTGATAAAGAATTTTAGTGATGGTTAAATAAACAATGGTGTAAGTTCTATATCAGATGTTTTATCTTTTTGATAGTTATGTTTAGACGTTTTTAGATGATGCATATGGATAAGAGATTGTTGAAAACTTGCCTGTGCACTTCACCGAAGACGACATTCAGATGGCTAACAAGCACATGAAGAAATGCTCAAAATCCCTAGCCCTAAGAGAGATGCAAATTAGAACAACTATGAGTTATCATCTCACCCCAGTCAAAGTAGCAAAATTTAACAGAACAGCAAGCAACAAATGCTGGCGAGGTTGTGGAG
>NW_006399863.1:1710702-1711414 GCF_000299155.1 Elephantulus edwardii | reverse complement strand
ATAGGTTCTAAGAGAAGAGCTAGCATTTTCTACAAGTGCATGATTAGTCCCTGGCCTCACTGTTATTTTATTTCTCCTTTGAAGACAACCCATGCTGAGCATTTGGCTTTCTGGCACTTGTTAGATTATTAAGATGTGTCTTTTTGGGTAGATTCCCCCAAGCTCGTTAGGCCTCCACACGTTAGGCTACCACCTCTAGAGAAATCAGCCAAAAGGTTTATTTAATGTGAAAGTGTTATTGAACATACTCTGTTGTAATATTTCTTCTATTTTTACATCTGTATGAGTTCTCATTTTATTTCTCTTTATTCTCACAAAGAAAGCATTTCAGAGTTGTTCAATGAATAATCAAATCCTTTCAAGAGAGCAGTTCTGACTTCTGCAATCACAGAGCTTTGTCCTTTATTTGGTAGTCATGTCATTTCACCTCTTCGTAGATTAATTGATCTATCTGGTGAAAACATTACAGACAAACCAGCCTTCATCTTTCTTCCTTTCACTTACATGTGATTTGGAGGCAGTGTGGCGATTGACAGAGAAAAGAGTTATACTAGCAGGGAGGGTACTTAGCTGTGTGTAGACTCCCAGCTCTCACGCTCGACAAGGTTACTGATGGAATATATGACATTCAGATGGCTAACAAACACATGAAGAAATGCTCAAAATCCCTAGCCCTAAGAGAGATGCAAATTAAAACAACTATGAGATATCA
>NW_006399863.1:1697636-1709682 GCF_000299155.1 Elephantulus edwardii | reverse complement strand
TGCAACAATGAATGAGTGGAAGCCCAAAATCTCTGTAAATGTTTATGAAAATTAATAAAATATAGAAAAAAAAGATACCATTTAATTGTGCTACAATATGATTTGACCAAGTATCTTTTTAGCTGTGTTTTTCTGATTAGACTGTAGTTCATCTACCTATGGCATTGATTTGAACTTAGTTCTCTGGGAAGGTTACTAACATTACAAATAAAACATTGAAGCTTCTCAGAAGTCAGGCACTAGAAAAGAAAAAGAATCACCAAAAACTGTTCTAAGCACAATGTGTATGAATTTTGTTACATAAAATAATAAAAGCAACAACAACAACAAAACCAAAATGTTCTAAAGAGTCCTGGTGGCACGGTGATTGAGTACTTGTCTGCCACACAAAAAGTTAGTGGTTTGAACCGAGCAGCTATGCTACAGGAAAAAGATAATTCTATCTGTGTTCATAATGATTACAGCCTTGGTACTGCTTTGGAGCAGTTATACTCTGTCCTGTAAGAGTTGGGAATTGCTGTGGGTTGGAAATTGAATGGATGTAATGGGCTTTTGTTTGTTCCTTTGTTTAATTACAGTTGTTTTTCTATTGTTTATTCAAACACCAGAATATTACTAGTTTTAGGTGAGGTGCATTTTAATTTTTCTAACCCAATGCATATTCTTAACTGGAACTTAAGATTTATTTTCTAGAATGAATTTGCCTATCTGTCTGTCTAGCAGTCCATTTCATGTTACTTGTTCATTTGATCTTTTTTATTTCTGTACTCTAATGACATGATCTGTCAGGTGGGCCCTTCTGAAATATTTCAGTTGGTTTTTTTAGCATTGTGACAAATATGAATGCAGAGTTCAGTTGCTTAGCTGTTGTGATGAATAGTGTTTGTTCTGTAAGCTCTTCATTTGCACATACAGCTCTGTCATGGTGGTGATCTGCCACTTAACCATGATAAATAAAGCACACGCTGAATTCAAGAAGTGTCTCAAGCCATTATTTAAAAGCCTACCTGTCAGCACCCTCAAACCTTTTCTTTCTTGGTCTTTTGGCTTTCATTTTTCCTAGATCATTTATTCTGGTTTTTTCTGGTAGGTTTTATTAATTTTCCAATAAGTACAGTGAATGCTATTTACCAGGATGTCTGGTTTTACATGGAAGCTGCTTCACATTTTCTAAACTGTCCCTGATTGATATAATTTATGTAAAAGCATCTATTATCTGTTTGAACAGTTAGCAGTTATTCAGTGGTAGATTTTTTTTTTATCTTTTATATTTATTTCCTGTTATTTCATTATGCTTGCTTGGCTTTACTCTAAAGTTCTTTGTGGAGAATCCTCCCCACTTGGTAGGAGAGAGTGAAAGCTGAGTGGAAAGCTAGAAATATGAGAGCTCCAAGAGTAGCAGTCGTTTCTGTTACACAAAACAACTTAGAGCTGGAAGCATTCCTCAGATCACATGTAAAACTTTGTCCAGCAGAAGCTGAAATCTTTGAAGCAGGAAATAGCATAGAGATGCCATAGATAACTGATGGACTTATTGGTGTTGGCAGATTTCAAGGATGGTGGCCTTTCCAATTAGGACCAGTGGTCTAAGTAATACTTTGAATCAGATAATTGCCAACTGCGGTGAACACTTGAATTCTTATTTCATTTGACCTCCACATGTAGAACAATATTAAGTCAAACACTTTTCTGGTTCTAATGCTCTTATTTCCTAGCCTGGCCCCTATTCCTTACTCCAGAGCATTGTTCCAAACCGTTCCTTTTTCATCTTTCCATAAAACTGCCTTTTACTTTGATATTCAAACCCAAACCAATGAATGGTAATTCCATTCCGTCATCTGTAACTGATGTTATTTATACTGCACTTTTAGCTACTCCTTTCTATTCACATAAGCTTTTCTTTCAAACATCTTATTTTGAAATAATTTTTATTTACAAAAGTGTATTAAATATATAGCATGTAGTTAGTTCCCATATACTTTTTATTCAGCTCCCTTTAATGCTAATCTCTTCTCTAATCTCTAGGACATTATTGAAATGAGAAATTTACACTGACTTAACACTATTAGCTAAACAACATATTTGAATGTCATTGGGTTTTTCTGACATAAACCCCAGGATCATATTTTATGTAGTATCCTTGCCCTTAGTCTCTTCCAATCTGAGACAATTCTCCATTATTCTTTGTTTTACATGTCACTTTTGAAGATGGCTATGGGGAGCTCTGGCGGCCTAGAGGCAAGAAGCCCCTAGTGGTAATCCTGAAGGCAAACTGTTTGAATCTACCAGCTGCTCTGCAGGAGAAGGATGGACAATCACCTCCCGGGTGATTAACTGCCTCTGAAAAGCTGCCAGAGGGTCAGCTATGGGTCCGTTCTGACTTGATGGTACATAACTACAACATGGGATATTTTATAGTTACTGCTTTTATGTTCTGATGAGTTGCCTGTGACTCATAGAGACCCTGTATACAACAGCTCTGAAGCCTGCCATATTGTAAACCCGTCTCTCTGACATACCTAACCCCGTTGCTCCAGTTACTGTATCAATCCATCTCATCCGGGGTCGTCTTCTCCTGCGCTGCCCCTTCACCTTTCTGAGCATGATCTCCTTCTCCAAGGGCTGGTTCCTCCTGGCCACATGCCCAAAGTACATGAGATGGAACTTCCCCTCAATTTCTTTTTAACTGATGTTTTCTCATTTTTAGCCTTGGAGTTAGAGATTTGGGCAAAGAAGTGAAGTGCTCTTTCCAGCACAGATTAAGTGCTATATGATGCCATCCTGACTGATTCCTGGTGATGGTAACCTTGACCACTCAGTCAAGATTGTTACTGTTGAGAGCCATTGAGCTGGAACTAACTCATAGATGACCCTCCAGGAGGTTTTCAGAGGCAGCAGTCATCACAGGGGAAGAGATTTCCCATCTTGCTACAGAGTAGCTGGTTAACTTGAACTTGTTGCCTTTAGAATTGCGGTGCATTTTCTTACCTCTAGGCCACCAGAGCTCCCTCTATATTCTTTGTAACAACACTGTTTTTCCTTTTCTACTCTCTGTTCTTTTGGATGTAGTTACTAAGTCCAACTCATGTTTAAGGGGACTATAATTAAGTTTAACTTACTGGAAAAGACAATATTTAAATATGTGCACATATGCAAAGAGCATTTACTAATTAGTAAATATGTTGGAGAAGATACTCCAGGGTATATATTTCTTCTAAAAATACCTCCTTGAAGTTTTCTCACTTAGCGATCATGCATGGATCTTTACGTGCAGTGTTTTCACCATGTTATTCTAACAGTTTTCCGTTTTCCTCATTTCTGACCCATGTATTATTTGAAATTATTTTTATTGGAAAACATATCCCTTTTCTATTTATTAACATCAGCATAGCTTTTGTATATTTGCTTTATTATGCTGTAATCCAATACTATATATGGATTTTTTTGTTGTTGTTATTTTGCTTATCAAAAAGCTGTGGCTGTTGGAAACTTTTCAAGGTTGGTTTCTATGTCTTTTTATTTATTGCTTTAAAACTTTTATTGTAATTTTAGACAAAGTTTACAGAACAAATTGGTTTTCCTCTGTGTAGTTCACACACACTCTTCTGTGATGTTGATTGACGTCCCCACATTCTAATGGTACTTGTGTTCCCACTTGTATTTCCTGTTTCCATTTGCCTCTTTCTCCTCTGTCCTGCCTTCTAAGCTTTATTTCAGGGAAAATGCTGTCCTTTGATTTCTTATGGGCAATAGCTAAAACGAGAGTCATGTTCCCTACTCTTATTGTCTTACAGGTTTGTCAAGCATTTGTCTGAAAGCTGAGCCACAAGACTGATTTTCTATAGAATTTTCAACAAAAATAAAGCCAAATCAAGCGCACCAACAAAAGCAGAAAATGACAAAAGAACTAGGGGAAACAGCAGAAAGAAAAGATTAAATAAGAGAAAAACCTTAACAAAATATTTTTAGACATTTAAAAATAAAAGAGTAAGAAAATAAAGCAAGGGATGTAAAAAAAAAATTAAAATACAAACCCAGAATAAAAACAAGAATAAATTAAAAAATGGAGGAGATTTGATGGTACACACATAAAAAATTAATAAAATAAAATTTTAAAAAAATGGGGGAGAGAAAGAGACAAAGTAGAAAATAGAAAAAGGGAGTAAATAATCAAGAAGGTGAAAGAGATATGAAAAAGAAAAGAAAGAAAAAGTAAACAAAAAGGATGAAAAACAGGGAAAGGAAGATAAGAGAAGGGGAAAACAGGAAAAGGAGAAACAGTAGCCATGTTACCTGAGTTACCAGAGACTTGAAAGTAGACAGACACAGAAAGAAGTCTTGTCCGTCTGAGGGCGGGGTGCTCGGGTCTAGAAGTTGAATCCTCCGTAATGTACACTGACTAGAATCAGATTCCTGGTCCAGGTAGAGAAAATAGCTCTCGGCCTAGATTGTGCCTGAGGGTCATGTACTTGAGCCTGGAAGGAGCTCCTGCTGGCCAGATGAAGGGTAGGGACAGAGTGTCTGGTCTGGAGATGGCATGCTCTTGGCATCATCCTGAAACACTATAGATTACTATGGTTCAATGATGCAAACTACATGATGTTGTTATGTGCCACTGAGTCAATTGTGACTCACAGCAGATCTCTAAACAGATGTGAACCCTCTCCTATCCTGTGCCATCCTCACAACCGCTGACACACTTGAGCCCACTGTTGTAGTCACTGTGTCAGTCTACATGGTTGACGGTTTACCCCACTTTCCTAACTCTCTACCTTCCTAAGCAGGGTTCCCTTTTGTAGCAATTGCTTTTCCTAGAAATATGCCCAAATTACATAAGATGAAGCATCCTAGCTGCACTTTTCCCTAGATATGTCTGTTCTTTGGCAATCCATGGGATGCAGTCAGTATTCCCCAACACCACAGTTCAGAGCCAACAGCTTTCTTCTGTTATCCTTAGGCTCAAATGCACAGCAAATAATTGAAAAAGCCTTGGCCTGAGTCAGGTATACTTTAGATCATAGTTCCTCAGTACTTTGGAGAGGTCTCTGACAATGGATTTGCCCAAGGCAATCTGTTTCCTGATCTCCTGACTGCTGGTACCAAGGGTGTTGATTGTGCATCTAAGTAAGATGAAGTTGTTGATAATTTCAATCTTTCCTCTCTCTGTCATGTTGTTGAAAACTATATAGTTTTAAATTAAAAAGATAAGTAGTTATATATATATATAATCAATCAGTACAAAGATTTTTAAATAAAAATGGTTTTATTTTTTTGTATGAAGTCTCTGAAATTTGTTGTGTATTTTACACTCATATTACATTTCAGTTAGGACAAGCCACATTTTAAGTGGTAGCACATTCTATGGGATATGATGGAAGCTCTGGTGGCCTAGTGGCAAGAAGCAACACTGCAATCCCAACGGCATGTGGTTTGAGGCCACCAGCTAGTCTGTGGGAGAAGGATGGGCAACCTCCTCCCAGATGATTAACTGTCTCTGAAAACCTGCTGGAGGGTCAGCCATGAGTTGGTTCCGACTCTACAGTACACAACAACAGTAGGGAGCTCTGGTGGCCTAGTGGTAAGAAACAGCCCTGCAATCCTAGATATGTGGTTCAAATCCATATCAGAATGATAGGCAATCCTCCTGTGCTGTTTACTGCCTCTGAAAAATCTGCTGGAGAGTCAGCTCTGTGTGGTTCTGCCTCAATGTCACACAATAACAACAGCAATACAATTACCTATTCTTGCTTCCAGAGTAGCTTCTAGTAAAATGCAGCAAGGATGGGTAATCTCCTCCTGTGCTATTCACAGCCTCTGAAAACCTGCTGGAGGCTCAGCTCTGGGTCAAGAAACTGCTCTGGGACATACAGAACTGGAGACGGCAAAGTGCAGCAGGGCTCTGAGGGCCACCTCTGTACCCTTATTCCACTCTGACTCGATGGTACTCAGAAACAAGAATGACAGCAGAAGAGAAACATTAAAGATCAACGTGATTATAACATATGTTGACAGGGGGAAATGTGGGAACTAAGGAATTAAAGGTGGAGGGAAAACAACAGATTCTTCCAGGCTAGAATTACAGAGAAGATTCTCTGTTGAAGTGAAATTCTATTTGAATCAGAATAATGCCAATGGAGGGGTTCCCTGAAGTAAAAAATAATTTGGTAATTAGGTCACAAACCTGTACTACCTAGAGGAAAGCAATAATTAGTGTAATATATTTAGTGTAATGTATTTTTTACATTATTTACTAATTTACATTTTGGAATACAATGCAATCTGTTAAAGTAATGATTTGCATTATTTACATAATTTATTAATTATTGCAATAATTAGTGTAATGTGTTCTGTGTAATGTATTTATAGGCTGAAATAATATGTATTTATTGTGAGTAGATATGATTTGAATTTGAGTTGGGCAGTATCATCTGAATGTGAGATGAACGTACCAAGGATGCGACAGTGAAAGTGGGTTATATGGTTAGTAAACAAGTTATACAGGTAATTGTTACTTTAATATCTGAAGAGCTAGCACAAAAACACAGCAGAGAATAGAAATAGTTATTGAGCACATGTCATACACCTCAAAACAACCTCTAGTTGGACTCTGGACTTTCTCTTTCTCAAACCTGCTACACATGTTGTTATGATGTGCTGTCTAGTTGGAACTAACTGATTGCTGTCCCTTCTGCCACTGAGTCTATGGGCTGACAGGTAAAAAAATTCCTTATCCACTAAGCTATTAGATCTCAAGCCTAGGACAAAATTCTCTATTAATCTGTTTGCGAAACTATTGTTTGAATTCAAAGTAACTCTTGTTGTGTACTGTCGAATCAGATCCGACTGGCATAAGAGGAGATTGATCTTCCTCCAATGGAGAAGTGTAACTTTTTGCCACTAGGCCACCAGAGCTCCCTTCAAGGTAACTCTTAGTAAACACTTCCAGGTTCAAAAGAATATCTAAAGGTGGCTGACTAGGGTGAATCACCCCAATTTGATGAACCCAGAAATCTGAATTCCAGGAGAATAAAAATTATTCGGTCAGAACTTTCAGTGAACTAACAGGAGGCTGTGTACCCAGGGTAGAGAGTTTGCTTCAAGGATTGTGAGTTGTTAGTCTGTACACTGAACATGTGAAGTACTTGAATCTCAGCTCTAGGCGTTCTAAATAGGTGGAAGACTTTATCTTTGATTTAGCCCCTGAAACTATATACTCTTAACGTGTCCTTAACCATTTCCTAGGCATTAGTTCATTACACACAAACTGATAAATTGAATCTGTATGGATGACAGCTTGCCCTTTACTTTTCTGATGGATGATGCTGAACTTTGTGGTCATCTTTTTACACAGATGTTGTGGATTTGATTCTCATATATTTTGTCAGGTGAGGCCCTTGTGTTGAGTCTCCATTTATAGTTTTTTAAGAAAAAGATATTTTAATGAATAAGTTATTGGTCCTACAGAGCTCTACCATAAAATATCCAGCCTCATTTCTCTCAGCAAAGCCATGTTTTCAAACAACTAATCCTTCTTTTTGCATGTAAAAGTTGGAGAGTGAATAAGGAAGACTTTAGGAGAATGTATGCCTTTTAATTGTGGTGTTGGTGAAGAGTCTTAATGTGCCATGGACTGTCAAAGAACACATTTCTGTCTTGGAAAGAGTGTGACTAGGGTGCTCCTCAGAGGCGAAGATGGTGGGACTTCATCTCATATTTTGACTGTCTTATCAGGAGGGGAGACTCTTGGAAAGGATGTTGTTGTTGTTATGTGATGTTGAGTCGCTTGTGACTCATAGCGACCCTAAGTACATCAGCCCTAAACTCTGCTCTGTCCTGTGCCAATCACACTGTCTCTGACACTCCCATCCCGATTATCCCGGTCACTGAATCAATCCGCCTCATAGTGGGCCTTCTCCTCCTGCGCTGTCCCTCCACGAATTGGTCCCTCCTTAAAACATGTCCAAAGTATGTCAGACAAAGTCTCAGAATCCTTGCTTCCAAGGAGCCACCTGGTTTAATCCTCTCCAGGATAATGTTTGTTTTCCTAGCAGTCCATGGTACTCTCAGTGCTCTTCTCCAGCACCACAGCTCAAAGGCATCAATTCTCCTTCTATCCTCTCTAGTCATTGTTCAACTCTCTGATGCATAACGAGTGATTGCAAAGACCATGGCCTGTATCAGATGCACCTTAATCTCCAGAGAGACACCATTGCTCTTGAGTACTTTGGAGTAGACGTTCCCATTGCAATACGTCTTTTAATTTCCTGGCTTCTGGTGCCAAGAGTAGACTGTCAGCAAAGGAAAGGAAGACCCTCAGTGAGATGGATTATCTCAGTGACTAGAATAATGGGTAAAACAGTGATTGTGAGGATAGTGTGGGGTTGGGTAGTGTTTCATTCTTGATTGCATCATGTCTTGATGAATTGGAGTTCACTCAGTAACACCAAATAACAATAGCTCTTCTCGGGTTCCAACTTCTGCATTTCAGTTCACGGTTATCATTAATGCATCTAGATTATCTGTTTGGTCAATTTCAGACTGCAAAGATGTTAGAAATGTTCCATATCTTTATCTTTGGCTTTAAGGGCTGGTGTGTAAATTTGAATAATAATTGTATTAACAGATCTCCTATACACATGGATATTATCCTATCAGTGATGGTAGGTGTTTCAAGGTACATTGTGACATGTTCTTTTTGATAATGAATACATGGTAATTCCTCCTACGGAGCTATGGTGGCCTAGTGGCAAGAAACTGCATTGCAATGTCAAAGGCACACAGTTCAAATCCAGGAGCTTCTCTGTGGGAGAATGATGAGCATTTCATCCTACGCAATGTATTACCTCTGAGAACATTCTGGATGGTCAGCTATGAGTTGGTTCTGACTAGAAGACACACCACACCACCACCACCACCACCACCACCACTACAACAACAACAACAACAACAATAATTCTTTCTCAATTTGCCAATGTTGGCATATTAGACCTTATGATTATAAGATTGAAAAAGCTAATACCAGTTTATTTCAGCTCATAAATGTTTAGGGTATTTATCTTTGTACATCCCACTTCATTTTTGATGACTTACTATTTTGCTCCATACATTCCACTCTGCAAATATTAATGGATGTGTGCAGCTGTTCCTCCTCATTTTGAGTTGTATCACTTCAGTAAATTAAGGTCTTTCATTTGGTAAAAGCTTTAATCCAGTCTCTTTATTAAGGGAGGTACCACTTTGAAGACGCATCTCCTCCCTAGTCACGGTTGGGTGCCTTCCAATCTGAGAGACTTATCTTATGGCAGTATATTCATTCAATGTTCTCCTATTATTCCCACAACTTTCAAAGGTCCTTTGTTTTGGCAGTAGACAGCCATTCCTGCTCCCTAGCTATTCCAATCTGAGTTTGGAAGCTCTGCTGAACTTGTTTCCAGTGACCAAGCTGGTATTTGAAATAGAGGTGGCATCACTTTCCCTATCGCAGCTCATTCAGGCCACCACAGTATGACAAGAGGGCATATAAGTGATGGGGTCTAAAGAAAACAAAAAACAACAACAGTGAGCTTTTGTTCTTCTGTCCATATCTCCTTAGCTTTACTTACTGTGCAATCAGAGGGTGAATATTTAACAATTCACTATTTTGAATGCCATTATTTTCTTTCTTATGAGTTTTTGCACTGACATGTAATTATATTGTCTTAATCCTTTCATTAGTAGGAGCTGTCTTTAAAGCAGAAAACTCAAAGAAAGAAGTGTCTGACCCTGAAGTTTTCTAAACCAATTAAGAACAACAATAATAAAAAGGGAATCTTTTGTTTCCTTTTCCTATTGAATTGCACAGATTTGTAATCTTTCTAAGCTAATATTAAAATATTATATATTTTGTATTGCTCTTCTTTTTAACATAAGTTATTGAATAGCTAATTCTCATTCAAGGTCAAGATAATACAATAAATTTAAACTGCCAAAATAGTTGGATGTTGACAGTGATGTTCATTCATTCATGGGCTAATTGTTAGGTGCTTAGGTGCTAAAAGTTAGTCAACGATTGAGAGGTTTACAATGTAGTGTCAAGGGCATAAATGAATAAACATGTCAGTAAATATACAGTGTCATATCAATAGTGATGGATGTTATAAACATGGGAAGAGTTAAAGAGTTATAGGGCCATGATGGATGCTGTCTTAGGGTGATGAGGGAAGAAGTGAGGGAATATTTGAAGAGTCTTATTGAGCTCAAGGAAGTAAGAGAACAATAGGAGCAAATATATAAAGTAAGAGCCTCTCAAGCGCAGAGAACAGCAAGTGCAAGGGTTTGGAGTTGGGCATCTGTATCTTCCAAGAACAGCAAGGAAGTTATGGTTGTTGAATTCCTGTGAAGAAGGGAACAACAGAAGAAGTGAGACCATAGTGCTGATGTTTATAAAATACTAGGAAATTTTATAAACATATATAAAGAGGATTTCTTCTTATTATTCTTTAATGCTAGCCAATAATAAAAACCGAAGATCTTGTGGTAAGAGCTTCTCAGAGGGCAAAAGATGGGCAATCTCCACCACGTCATTTACAACTTCTAAAATGCCGATAGAGCATCAGCTATGAGTGGTTTCCTACTGCTACAACGAGTTGTTGACTTTGTTGTTATAGGAGGTAGCTTGTTGTTGTGTAACAATGAATTGGAACCATACCTTCCAGTAGTGCATATTCAGAGGCAAGGAGGGGAATACCTATCTTTCTACCTTGTACCAGCTGGTGGATTTGAACCATTTACCTTGGTGTTGGAAGCACAATGCTTTACCAGTAAGCCAATGGAGTTCCCTAGGAGGTAGCATGGTGCACGTAAATATGTAAACAAGACTAAAGCTAAGTGCCCAGAGGGTCATAGAGAACAGTGAGCAAGGTAAAAATAGAGAGTCATGCAGTAAACAGATATATATGCCTTGTAGATTGTATGATTTGAGAGTAAGAATTATTATCGTGAGGAAAATTAATTGAGACAGAGCAACAGAAGAGGGAGGGAAAGAAGGATCACAAGAAAAAGATAAGAAAGACGAGAAGACAATAAGATTGACAATATATACTAAAAGTTTTATTTGACATTGTAATTACTTGATTACCTTTGTTGTTGGTATGTGCCACCTAGTCAACTATGACACATAGTAACACTATGAACAAAACATCTGAACCTTGGTTTATCTTACACTATCATCATAATCTCTGTCATTCTTAAGACCATCATTGTAGATATTATGTCAATCCATCCTATTGAAGGTCTGTCTTTCACTGACAGTCTACATTTCCCAGTATGATGTCCTTTTCCAAGGATGGGACCCTCAAGTATGAGACAAAGTTTTACCATCCTTACCTCTAAGAAGCATCATGGTCAGGCAACAAATGCTGGCTGTGGAGGTTGTGGAGAAACTGGAACCCTTATTCACTGTTGGTGGGAATGTAAAATGGTGCAACCACTATGGAAGGCAGTATGGGGCTTTCTCAAAAAGTTGCAAGTAGAGATACAATTTGACCCAGCAATTCCACTACTGGGAGTAAACCCCAAAGAGTCCATAACTGACATCCAAGCAGATATATGCACCCATGTTTATCGCGGCTTAGTTCACAATGGCAAGGAGTTGGAAGCAACCTAGGTGCCCATCAACAAATGAATGGATAGAGAAGCTGTGGTCTATTCACACAATGGAATGCTATGCTGCATTGAAAAACAAGGACCTCATACAATATTATTCAAAATGGGTGACCCTGGAGGACATTATGCTGAGTGAAGTACCTCAGTCACAAAAGGACAAATACTGCATGGTGCCACTGTTGTAAAACAGGACTGACCACGAGTTTGAGGGGAGACTAAGAAAGACGGGTTCAATGATGTGTACTGCATTGAAACAGATGAGGGAGAAAACTGTTCAAGAGGGATATGTCATTGGGTATTTTTGTTATGACAGGAGTCCAGAGTGAAGGCTGCATAGTGGAGTGGACTTTGGGGGAAGGGATTGTAAAACAATGAAAGAATTTTTGTTTTATTTTTCCAAGAG
>NW_006399863.1:1692503-1694407 GCF_000299155.1 Elephantulus edwardii | reverse complement strand
AATGCATCTTGATTGCATGTTCGATCTATCTCTGCCTGTAAGAGTTGGTAGAAATCATCTATTTCTTCTTCTTTGGCTCTGGTTGTTGGTGCATACATCGGGATGATAGTAGTGTTCACTGGACTTCCTTGTAAGCGTATGGATATAATCCTATCACTCACAATGTTGTACACGAGAAAATATCTTTTGGTATTCTTTGCTTTCAATCAAGATCTATCTGATATCAGAAATGATATCCTATCCTTCATTCTGTAGCCTCTTCTGTATCTAGCTTGAATTTCTGGAAGTTCTCAGAAGTTTTTACTTGCCTGTTGCATTAATGGCAGTGTTTAAATTTCCACACATATTGGGTCCCCACCCCCTTTTAAAATGAGAACATATGTAAATCTCTTCCAGTCAGTTGGCCATGTAGCTATCTTCCTTTTTTTTTTTTTAACATAAATGGGTGAGTATGTTCAGGGCTGCATCAGTTCTTAAAGACCTCAATTGATACCCCATCGATTCCTGGGTCCTTATTTTTTTGCCAACGCCTTCAGAGCTGCTGGGTTTCTTCTATCAGTGTTATTGTTTCTTGTTCATATACTCCTTTCTGAAATGGTTCCAAGTCGATCAGTTCTTTTTTGTACAATAACTCTGTGTATTCCTCCCATCTTCTTTTGATGTTTCCTGCATCATTCAATATTTTGCACATAGAACCCTTCAGCATTGCAACTCAAGGCCTGAATTTATTCTTCAGGTCCTTTCAGCTTAAATGCTGAAGGTGCTTTTCCTTTTTGGTTTTCTAACCTTAGCAATTTGCACATTTTGTTACTTTGCTCTGTCTTCTCTAGTTGCCCTTTGAAATCTTAATCAAGCAATTGTGGTTAGGAGTATAAAACAAAATGATTATGAATGATTGAATGAAAGCTCAATAACAGTTGTAACTTTCAGTTTTTAAAAAATGAAACAAACCACACACACACACACACACACACACCCCCAAAAAGAAAGCTATTTACCGAGGTACCAAAAAAAGGTTAACACTGAATTTGCCATCCTCCCTGTAAATAGTTAGATAACTGGATGATTAAGACCACAGCCTTTGAAATCAGACATAGGTGGGCTAGAAACACAGCTCTTTTGTCTACTCTTTGTGATTCTAGATATATTACATTAATTTGGGAAAAATTAAACCCTAAATTGCTATATGGAATATATTAGGCTACATATAATAAGTGCCTAAGCGGTATTCAATAATTAAAGTTGTTACTTACTGGAATTACCATAAAAATTGTTTGGGGGAAAATCTAGTACTTAGCAAATTATTAAATACTCACTTTGCAATCATTTGCGGAAAAAAAAGTATTTTCATAATTTGCAGTTTTGATTTTGAGATGTGTTGTCATGGCAAAAAGACCTTATGAACTCAGTTCATATAAGGAGAAATATTTTATAAAACCATTATTGTAGAATGAGTATAACGATCCAAGGGAGGATGTGGAATCAGAGGGATGAGGATGTGCAGGGGGAGGGAATTAATCATGGGGTTGTACAATTTGATGGATGAGAGAAATTGAAAGAATAAAAAAACACACACCAAACAACCCTTATTTAAAGATTTTTTTTTTGCGATTGCCTTCGAGTTGAACAAAACTCATAGCAACTCTATGAACAAAAGGCCTAAAGCCCCTCTACAATTATCAACATTTATCAAAGCTCATAGAGTTTTCAAAGGCATGTTGTTTAGGAACTGGATGCCACTCCTGTAGCAGCTCATATAATGCATATCTCAGAGATAATGCTAGTTTGGACCCAACCCAATGCACATAAAAACTACTAGCATCCAGGAAATCAAAAGACAAATTGTATTGGGAAAGTCTGCTGTCAGGGACCTCTTAAGCAATGATGTCAGTCTGGAGGCTAAG
>NW_006399863.1:1685054-1692403 GCF_000299155.1 Elephantulus edwardii | reverse complement strand
GGGATTGTAAAACAATGAAAGAATTTTTGTTTTATTTTTCCAAGAGAGGAGTGTACTAGGGGGGAGGGTTGGGAGGGGAGAAAGTGCAACAATGAATGAATGGAAATCCAAAGTCTCTATAAATTTTCATTGAAATTAATAATAAAATTTTTTTAAAAAGCAAACAGGAACAAATTGGGGGGGAGGGTAGAGAAAATAGTGCAACAATGGATGAATGGAAACCCAAAATCTCTGTAAATGTTCATTAAAATTAATAAAATTTTTAAAAAACACCATCATGGTTACACTTCCACCAAGACAGATTTGTTTGCTCTTTTGGCAGTCTATGGAATGTTTATACTCTCTGCCAACACCACCATTAAAAGGCATTGGTTCATCTTCAGTCTTCACTATTCATTGTTCAAATTTTAAATGCATAGGAAATAATGGAACATACCATGACTTGCATTGAATACACCTTAGTTTTTAAAGTGATATCCTTTCTCTTAGGCACTTTAAAGTGTTCCTTGATAGCAGATTTTCACACTGAAACCTGTCTTTTGGCTTCTTAACTGCTGCAATCATGGACGTTGATTATGAAGCTAAGAAAAAGGAAATCTTGACAACTTCAATCTTGGAATAAAGATAGATGGAATAATCTATCATGAGTTTGCCTATTGGTTCAGTGGTGAGGATTTTTGTTTTCTTCATGTTGAGATGTAACCCATATTGAGGACTATAATTTTTGATCCTCTTGAGAAAGTGCTGCTTCGCTTTGTGCAAGCAAGGTTGTGTCATCTGCATAACACAAATTGTTGATGAGTCTTCCTCCAATCCTGATGCTGTGTTCTTCTTAATATAGTCCAGCTTCTTGAGTCCAGCTTCTTTGAATGATTTGCTCAGCATAAAGATTGAACAGGTATTGAGAAAGGATACAGCCTTGACACTCACTTTTCCTGATTTTAAACCATGTGGTGCTCATTTGTTATGTTCAGACAATTGCTTCTTAGTCTATGTATGAATTTTGCACGAGAAAAATCAAGTGTTCTGAGATTCTCATTGTTATCCATAGTTTATTAGGATCCATTCAGTGAAATGCCTTTGCATAATCAATAATGTTGTTTGTTTGTTGTTCTGTGGCGTCGAGTCGCTTGCGACACATAGTAACCCTATATATAACAGCCCTAAACCCTGCTCTATCCCGTGCCAATCTCACTGCCTCTGACACAAACTACTAGCATCCAGGAAATCAAAAGACAAATTGTATTGGGAAAGTCTGCTGTCAGGGACCTCTTAAGCAATGATGTCAGTCTGGAGGCTAAGGTGCACCTGATCCAGACCATGGTCTTCACAGTTACTTGCTACGCATCTGAAAGCTGGACAATGACTAGGGATGATAGAAGGAGAATTAACGCCTTTGAGCTCTGGTGCTGGAGAAGAGTATTGAACATGCCCCGGACTGCTAGAAGAACAAACAGATTTGTCCTTGAGAGTGTTAAACCAGGATGCTCTTGGAGGCAAGGATTCTGAAGCTCCATGTGACATACTTTGGGCATGTTGCAAGGAGGGACCAGTCCTTGGAGAGGGACAGAGCAAGAGAGGAAGACTCTCAATGAGATGGATTGACTCAGTGACTGGGGTAATGGGGATAGGTGAGTCAGAGACAATCAGGTTGGCTCAAGGTAGAGTAGGGTTCAGAGCTGTTATGCATAGGGTTGTTATAAGTCACAAGCAACTTGACAGCACATAACAACAACAATACACCATAGTGTGGTCTATTGCATGTATGATAATATGAAAGAGTTTGGATTATTATGAGAATTGCCAGAAGGTGACACAAAAAGACATGAACTGAGCATGAGCTATTATTGGGAAAACTAGTGACAATTGACTTGCTTAACACAAAATTGCCACAGACCTTCAATTTATGAAAAATGTGTCATCTATGAAGCAAAATAAAGAAAGCACAACCAAGACAAGCTATGGCTGGATATGATGTTTGTGATCCAACCATCTGTGATTAATGTGCCCAAAAGTGTTGCCCAGCTTCATTTTCTATAATATGGAAAACAAGCAAACATAAAGTAAACTACGGCAAAGGGTCCTTTAAGGCACAAATTACATGCCATTACTTTTTAAACTTCATTATTTACTTACAATTGAAGGTTTGTAAGGGTTCATTACTGTCCTGTGAATCACAAATCAATTATTTTACAATGAAGCATAAAATTAGTTTAAGAGATTCATATATAAGGAGTACATGATGTATTGACTCGTTCCTCTTCAGTAATGGATCAAATAAGAATGTGTGACAAGAAAAAAATACAGATGACACGTTAGGTGGTGGGTGACTAATTGTGCTTTTAGCATAAGAACAAGAAATACCTGATTAGAATTCTAAGAATCATGTTTAACACCTTGGTTTTAAGATTACAGTAGTCTTCATAAATGTAAAATAACTCTCCAATGTGACCTGATTCAAAGACGTTCTCTCTTTTTTTTTGCACATGTAAGTGAAATAACTGTCCTGAGCCATTCTCACTAATTCTGACACACCATCCTCCATTGCCCTAGTCAGTGTATCAATCCATCTCATCTGGGGTCTTCCTTTGCTGCGCTGTCCCTCCAACTTTCTGAGCATGAAATCCTTCTCCAAGGACTGGACCCTCCTGGGCACATGCCCAAAGTAAGTAAGTCGGAGTTTCAAAATCATAGCCTCCAAGGAGAAATTTGGTTTCACTCTCTCCAAGACAGACCCATTTGTTTTCTCGGTGGTCCATATGTTCAAGATTCTTCTTCAGCACCACAACTCAAACGCCTCAATTCTTTTTCTGTCATCCTTAGTCATTATCCAGCTCTCTGATGCATAGCAAGTAACTGCAAAGACTGTGGACTAGATCAGGCACACATTAATCTCTAGACTGACATCTTTGCTTTTCAGTACTCTGGAAAGTTTCCTGATAGCAGATTTACCTAATGCAATTCATCTTTTGATTTGCTGACTGTGGAGCAGAGCAAACTGTTACTCTTAACAACCTCAGTATCTTCTGCATCTATCACAGGGCTGCAAATTGGCCCATTGGTGAGAATCTTGGTGGTCTTGATGTTGAGCTTCAATCCATACTTAAGGCTGCAGTTCTTGACCTTCTGCAACAGTGCTTCAGGTCCATCTCAGTTTCAGCAAGCAAGGGTATGTCATCTGCATAATGTAAGTTGTTGATGAGTCTTCCTCCAATCCTGATGCTACATTCCTCTTCATAAAGCCCAGGCTCCTGAATGATCTGTTCTGCACATAGTTTGAAAAGGGATGGAGAAAAGATACATCCTTGATGCACTCCCTTCTTGATTTTGAGCTATGCAGTGTTTCCTTGCTCTGTTCTGAGGACCACTTCCTGGTCCAAGTATTTAAGAACTTTTATTTACCTGTGTAGAATTTTAACTCCATCCCCTTAGGCAGCCATTTAAATTTATTTAGCTGATTCTTTTGATATTTTGATAGATCTAAATAGAATATTTATGTGGTTGTTTCTTGATATATACATTTAATAATTTGTATTTACTTTCAACTATGAAGGCTGAGACTGTAGCCCACTCCCTTCCTATTTGACCAGTGACTACAATCTTGTCATCCTCCAATTGTTCTCTTAATATCTGCTCACCAAAGAACATTAAGAACACACCTTCAACCACCAGTTAGGTTTATTGCTTATGCATCCACATCATGCAGAATTAAAGTGAGTCTCAAAAAATAATAATTAAAAAGCAACCTAGTGTAGGAAGGAGTATTAGAAGGCATGAGGTGATTTAAGCAGAGATAGGTCAGAATCTATAAAGTAGGCAGCTAAGACAGGAGATCATCTGGTTTTGCTATTGCATCAAGAGGTTTCTTTAATCTAAAAGTAGGAATCTAAATGAGCTGGTGTTAAGTGTGAAAGTCAGTGATGACATCTCTCTTTTGGTTCAGGACAGTTTCTATTTTGAAAATTAGTGTACAGGCTTTAAAATGTGGTTTCAGATAAAGTTCTTTGTTTCTAACATCCTCACTGCAAGCATGGTGACTTCAATTAATCACTCTCAACAGACTGCTATCAGAGCTGCGGCTAGATTACTACCTGGGGTTTACACTGCTGTGACATGTAACTCCTGTTGGCAGTTGAACTATGTCATAATATTTGTTTTCTTTTCCTTGTTTTCATTGCTGTGGTATACACAGATATTCTTAGCAGAGCAGATTCAAAATGGTCTGACAATCAGGTCTATACATGTTGTGAGGTCTCTGCTCAGTTCTTTTAAATTTCTAGGAGGAGGATGAAATGTTTAAGAAACTTGGCACTATTCCCGATGCTGGTTATTCTGTCCTCCAGGCTGTTTCAAGAAGTCAGAAGTCATGTTAAGCCAGAATAGGATCAATTTTGGAATCAGGATGAAAGGCACTAATCCTTACAGAATGCAGGACGTGGATTCCACTGAATTCTCATTTGTTTTTGTTGTTTGTTAGTTGTCTTGCTATTGAGTGATAAAGTTTCTCGTATTTCTTTAATTTTTTTTAACTTTTATAATGGTTTACTTACAAAGTTTATAAAATTCATGTACATTACTTTTCACACCAGATCCCTCCCCTCCCCTTTATCCATCCCTACCTCCACCCTTCAAACTGTGTGACCCTATCAGTAAGCCCCCCTGCCCTTGGGTCCTTGTACTCATTGTACAATAATGGTCTTATGCAGTATTTGTCTTTATGAGACCGAGTTAGTCTTAATGCTTAGCATAATGCTCTCCAGTCCCTCCCATGTTAGTAATTTATAAAATCATTCTACCTGCGTGCTGCATCGTATTCCATTGTGTCAATGTATCATAATTTCTTAATCCATTCCATTGTGGTTGGGCATTTGGGTTACCAACATGTTCTTGTTATGGTGAATAATGCTGCTATGAACATGGGTGTATAAGTCTATGTTTGTGTTTCAATTCTCATTTTCTCAGGGTATATTCCAAGCAGTAGAATAGCTGAGTCATGGAATTTCTATGTCCAGCTTTTTGAGGAAGTGCCAAACTGTCTTTCAGAGTGGTTATACTATTTTACAATTCCACCAACAATGTCTAAGAGTTTCTTCTATGTTTTTTTATGCAAGATCTTAGTAAAAAACAGCTAGTAATTTTCGCACAATATATGACTTATATTTTATGTTCTTGATTGTATGTTATTTTCAGAGGCAGTAAATTGCATTGGAGGAGATTGCCCATTTTGCTCTTCTGCAGAGCAACTGGTGGATTCAAACAGCATACCTTTGTATTGTCAGCACAATTCCTTACCACTAAGCCGCCAGAGCTCTCTATTAATTTTCTAATTTTTCAATTTGGAATCAAGTGATTCTTTCAGTGTAAATGACAATTGATTGGGAATTTACATTTCTAGTCTTCTAACCTATGAGAAAATAATTTTATTTGAGGAAAGCCCTCAACGTAATGTTTATATGTTATAGCATCACTAGTAAATGAAGATATTTGCTTAATCTACAATATGTTGACTGGATAGAGATTTGTCAGAAAAACTCTATAGTAAAATACCCACTGGACCTATGCAGTGAGTAGGATTAAGTATTGCTCAGAGTTAAATTGCTCAATGTTAAATTAATAATTTATGAAACACTCTTTTGCTTAGATTGGTCCCAAATCCCTTCCCCCAATCAAGCTAAATCAAATGGCTTCTGACTTTGTAATAGTCACAAATTGGCACATTTACATAATTTTCTCTTATTTCCTTAGCCTTTGTCATATTAATTACCTGAAGCTTTTAATTTCAAAATGATGAAATAATTTGCTAAGAGTTCCTGCTCAAAGTGTGGCTTAATATAATTTATCTTGCTTGTAATTCTTGTGATTGATTATGAAGCAACTACAAGGAAGTGAATGCTCTTGGTTTGGACTTCTGTAATAGGTGAGACTCATGTTAAAGAAAATGTTGATTTTTCCTACTTGACTTTTCTTTCTAAGAAAAGAAAGATTTCCGTCCTGAGAAAGGTGTCTCTTTCTTGTACATAGCGTGTCAGACAGATTAAGCTCCTTAGTGGTGACATTGCAAGTCTCCAAGGAGCTGAGGGTGAGAAACCTGTGGAGTCTTTCAGTGGCTTTTTAAGAGCCAGCGTTTTTCTCCTCTAAAGCATGTTGCACTTATATGCTATTCTTCCCTTGGAAGCACTTTTCAGGTTCTGTTTTTTTCAGACAAAGCAAGGGACTCTAATTATTTCACTTCCAATCAATTCTGAAGTCTCACAGACCCAAATTGTCTCTTCAGATCCCCTTAGGTGCCAAAGAGAGATGTGGAAAAGACACTAACTGCCGCCTGTCCTGCTGGAGGACTCATAGGCACTTCTTATATTTTCTGTGTGATGGCTAAATGTTGCTAGCCCTCAAATCACTAAAAATACATATCAACAAATGTGTTAGGGAGCTAAATAGATTTTGCATTTAAAGAAGAACTCCTAGTCTCTCTGCAGGTTTTGTTACTGGCTTCTGATAGTCACTTCATTTCTTCTCGTAGAAGAATACATGGAATTTTAGAATGTAATATATGCCCATAGGAGGTCTTAATGAATTCTCGTATAGCATATTTATCTGTATACATATATCCATGTCTTTATATATTGATGTTCAAAAGTGAGATAGCAGTTATGCTGCTTTTCTTAACTATCATGTGGTTCTGAATCTTATAAAATGGCCTTTGAACATCTGCCAGATGCAAGGTACTGGGCCAAGTCCCGTGTGGACATGTTTAGAGGTCACTGCTCACTTTAAGTTGCATTCCAGTAGGCTGCAACCCGGTGAAAGCCTTCTGTATAACAAAGCAAAGCACTGTCCAGTCCTTTGTCACCTTCCTTCATACTTGCTATATTTGAGTACGACAATATTGTGACACAACACTGCAGTTTTTGAGTCAACCCATCCCATTGAGGGGTTCCCTTGATTTGCTGAGGATGATGTTCTTTCCTGGTAATTGGTATTCCCAGTTGATGCGTTTAAAGTCAGTAAGCTGAAGTCTCACCATCCTCATTTCTAAAGAATATGCTAGTTCTGTTTCTTCTAAGACTGATTTGTTTTTTCTGGAAGTCCATGAACTATGCAATATTCTTTGCTAATCACACAATTTGAATAGGTCAATTCTACATCTTTCTCCCTTTTTCCTTTTGAATGCATACATGTATCTGTAGTTGTTTTTTTTTTTATAATTTTTTATTTTTACAGAGGTTTTGGATTTCCATTCATTCATTGCCGCAATTTTCTCCCTTCCCACCCCTCCCCACCAGCTCGCTTCCCCCTCTGAAGAGAGAAAAAAAAAGGAAAAAAGTTCCTTCATTAATATACAATTCCCA
>NW_006399863.1:1651727-1683079 GCF_000299155.1 Elephantulus edwardii | reverse complement strand
GATAATGGGCATCCTTGCCTCGTTCCTGTTCTTAAAGGGAATGCCTTTAGCCTCTCTCCATTGAGAACAATGTTGGCTCTCGGGTTTGTGTATAGTTCTATGTATATATAAATATTGTGTGTAGTTCCTCAAATCCATTAATTCTACAACTGTAATCTCAGTGTAAACTGCATGAAATAAGAACAACAAAATAACAAAAAACTATAGACTAGGAGTGAGGAGCTGTTTGTCAGCCCAAAGACACAGAGTTTGAATCTCTCAGTTGCTCAACAGGAGAAATCCCATGCTATGTACGGCCTCTGAAAATCTGTTAGAGGGTCAGTTATGGGTTCATTCCTACTAAACAGCACATAAAAACAATAACAACATAGTTAAAAAGAAAGGAGTTCCAGTAGCCATTTGGGTAAAGGGTTGTGCTACCAGTGCAAAGGCCGTCAGTTAGAAGGCACCAGCCGATTTGTGGGAGAAAGATGCACAGTCTTCTCCTGTGTAATTTACAGCCTCAGAAAAACTGCTGGAGGGTCAGTTATGAGTTGGTTCTAACTTGATGACATATATAAACAGCAATATACTTAAAATTGATGAGAAATCCATGAAATTTGACTTAAGAGATAACAATATATTTTTTTATGAGCACTGATTCATATCTTTATTTGGCATCAAAATGGTTTTTTTTGGTGAAATATGTTGACATGTTCTATGCTTATTTTTTCACTGGAATGTTTGCCTTTTTTATTCTCAGAATGCTTACTTTTTTCTTTTAATAGAGATTGTAAGTTTATAAAGAACTTGAATTTCCATTCATTCAATAATACATATTTTTAAGTACAACTAAAAAAGTACACCTTGAATCCTTCAGAAGCCTCAGTTAATGTAGAAGGTTTGGGAGATCATTGCAAACCTACTTGATTCTGTCTCGTATTGACTCTCTGAAAATCACAACAGAAGATTTTTCCTTTTTCCCCCACTAGATTCTAACCAACAGAGATGTGCAACTTTTTGAGAAATAAGAAGAGAGAAGATAGAATGGTTAGATCTTCCCAGTTCCTTTTCCTTTTCTGGGACAAAGTAAAAAGGAGGCTCTGGACTGGGTGACATTTCATTACAGTAAAGTGAATGAACAACAAAGACTAGAACTGAAGTGGGGATTACATGAAAGTCACCTCACTCAACAATATGATCCCAGTAGATCTCTCCTTCTTCTCCCATCTTAGAAATCTCACAATCAGATATATTCTTCAATCTCTCTATCTTCACCTTTAGGTCATAATGGGATTTTGATGTTCAATCCAATGAACTGATGCTAATAGATATTGAAGCAATACCTTTAAAATTATATGTGTATATAATCCAACTATTAGTCAAATAGAACAAGTAGAATAAAGCTACTTTCCCATATGTAAGGGATTAAAACATTTACCTTCTTATAAGCAAGTAGATTATATCCTTTAACCAAAACAAGGACTTAATCCAAGGATAGGATGAAATCCAAGAAAAGGCAATTTGAACACAGGGGAATTATGAAAAGAAATGAAAAATTAAAACATACAACCAGGTCTGGAGTGTAGCTGACACAAAAGGAACAGAGGCCTAAGAACAAGGGAAGTGTAAGGGGAAAAAACCAAACCCAAACAAAAACTTAAAACTGACTTATCATCCAAAGTTTGAGCCTATATGTATTCAATAATTGACAAAGATTTCGTTAGCAGTGCCCACCTCTACTCACTATCTATTTTGGTGGCTTCATTTACCTTGGTAAAATAAATGTCTCTTCTTGTTTCTTCTATGTTTATTGGTCTTTTAAAAAAGTATTTATTACATTATTTTTGAGAATACACACAACAGAGTATCCCAACTCGACAATGTCTACATGGATGCAACAATGACATTGATTCCATTCTTCAAGGTGGGCCAGCATTCTTACCTCCTCTTTAACCGTTCTGTTTCCATTACCATAGACTCTTACCATGTGGTCTAAATATTCTTACCTTGTCTTTAGAGATGCTATTGTCAGTTTGATCCTCTCGAAAGAGTTCTTAAAAGAACATAATGTACAAGGTGGACATATTTTCACTAGTGAAGCTAAACTACCATTTAGTTTAAAGAACACTTCAGGGAACATTATGGGTTTAAAGTTTAAAAAATTATCTCAGGACAATATTATCAGGGACTTAATAAAAAAGCGTGGTTGCAGAAAATTTGACATATACACAATTTTGACATTCTAGCCTATATTTTTCCTGTAGTTTTAAAAAAATCATAAGTATATCCTTATTTTAGGAATGACACAATCAAGCATTATCAGTAACTATAGTGATTGACACATAAATTTCATATTACCTGTTGTAACTATGACATAATTTTTAAAAAGGAAAGTTTCTAGCATGTTATATAGAAGAAGACAGGTATTTAATGCTGCCTTTTATTAACAAATAGTTTAGAAGTTTACTAAATCATTCTCTAAATTGTTCACTAACAGATTAAATTGGGAGGCTCATTTTCTACTTTTTATGGAAGAAGTCAATAACCACCATTTACAGGGAAGAATTTTCACGAGGCAATGCCTTTAAATAATTTTGAAATGTATTTATTTACATCTCAAATATGACTTCTTTCAAAAATGTTCAAAGTCTCATTTCCACAGCTGCAATTAAATGACTTTTTAGGATAATGTTTCATTTGGCTGTATTATGTTAATAATCAGCTAGATGATGTACATCTTTCCCATCTCTATGTACTTATGAATTATTCAGAAGTGTTCTCTTGAAAATGAAAAGTAGAAGAGCTCAGTTGTGGTTTCCCCCTCTCCTAAAAAAGGGTCAGACACACTTTAGAAGAGAGAAAAAAAATTAAAGCAGATTCTTTCCTTTTAAATCTTTACAAATTTATGGAAGCGAATACTTGAAAATTATCTAAGTACCCAATAATGAGAAAATGTCCAAATAAACTGTGATAAATCCACTTGAGAAAATTACGCTACCGTCAAAAACTAATGGTTGGAAAACAATACAGCTACATGAGAAAATACATCAAAAAACTAAGGAAGGAAAGCAAAATATTAAGATTATGTAGGTACATTATACACTACGGTTAAAATTGTGTGAAATATAGACATAAAAAGATTCCAGAAGGAAATACAATAAAATAATAATCATGGTTAAGCTACTGCAATAGAACTAAAGCGGATTTCTTTCTTTCCTGTATTTACCAAATTTTCTTTGATGTGTTCTTATTTTTAAAAAAAATTTTGTTATATTTTTTATCTGTGTACCATCAAATTGGATCTGACTGGTACAGGAGGAGATTGCCCCTCCTTCTCCAGCAGAGCCTCTGGTGGAGATGTGTTCTTATTTTTACAATTGTTGTTAGATTATATGAAACAAAATTAGCAAGTAAGCATTTATTCAGTGACTAATATTTGATACAAACTGTTCTGTGTCCTCAAAATTTAAAGGCAAAAAGATATACGTGTTACTACATGCCCAAAGAACGTGAAAAGAAATTTTGTTATCCTTGCTTCCAAGGAGCATTCTGGCTGCACTTTCTTTAAGATCTGTTTTTGTGGTTTCTTTTCCGGTCTGTGGGATTTTCAGTACTCTTCTCCAACATCACAAAAAATGGATATCATTCCCCTCAATACCAAAACATGTTTAATTAATATAAAGATATTGTTTTTGTTGTTGTTGTATACCTTAGAGTAGGAACTGACCCTAGCTGACCCTCTGGTGGGTTTTCAGAGGCAGTTAAACCCATGGGAGATGATTGCACAATCCTTTTCCCACAGAGCAGCTGGTGACCTTGAACTGCATGCCTTTGTGATTGCAGCACATCTTCTTGCCACTAGGCCACCAGAGCTCCAGAATATAATCAGAGTTAGTATTAATTGAGGGGAAAGGCAATTAAAAATGTGGTAGAAACATCTGAGACTCTCAACAATTATATAAACAAGATGAGTTTTTTTTTCACAGAGAAAAAACTCAATTTCAGAGAGGCCATGACACCTGTGCAAAGTAACATGGATAATGAATGAATGTTAGCTTGCTTAGGTTAAAAGTACCTTCTTAGTAATTTAATGAAAATTTACCAATTACCAAATGAGTTTGAATTGTGATGTTGGAGAAGAGTACCGAAAATCCCACAGACTGAAAAAAAAAAAAAAAGGAACAAACAGATCTTAAAGAAAGTGCAGCCAGAGTGCTCGTTGGAAGCAAGGATAACGAAACTTCTCACATTGTTTGGGCTTGTAGTAAGGAGGCTCTTTCCTTGGGGATGGGTATCATACTCGGAAAGGTGGAGGGTCAGCGGTGCAGAGGAAGACCCTCAATCAAGCGGATGGACATAGAAACTGCAGTAATGAGCTTAAGCATGTTGGAGTTGATAATGGCACAAGATAGGACAGGTTCAGATCTGTTGTTCAAAGGGTTGCTTTGAGTTGTACTCAGCTTGATGGCAGCTAAAAACAACATCATGTACTAGCTGAACTCTGGTGGCCAGAGTTCAGACTCTTTGGTCTACAGGGAGTTATGCGTTAATTCAAAGACTATATCTCATTTGATTATTCAAATCTAAGAGGGCATTCATGGAAGTAGGATAGACACTGTCCTCTCCTCCCTGTGATTTATAGGCTCGGAAACTCTGAAGTGTCAGTTGTGAATCAGTTCTAACTCAGTGGTAATGAGTTCAATGTGGGTTTTTTGTTTTGTTTAATAAGCTAAGAATTGTTCAAGATTCCAAACTAAACACATTTGCAGTCAATTCCGACTCAGTGAGTTGCTATAGGACATGGTAGAACTTCCCATGAGGTTTCCAAGACTAGATTTTCCAGAAGCACACTGTGTTAGCAGCACTGTGCCACCAGGGCTCCACTTATTCTAGTGTAAGAAGACAAATGTGAAGACCAAATGGCTTATAAGAACCTATGAAGTGCTATAGAGAGAAGTCACATGGAGAAGGTGACTCAAGGTAGAGGGTGAGAACGGGGATTGTAATTTTGAATAGGATCGTCTGAAAGGACTCCCTGAGAAAGCAGCATTTGAGGAGAAATCTGAAGAACGAGTGAATGGAGCACAGCACTGCAGGAGCACGAACAATAAGTGTAAGCAGAGCCTTGAGGTGATAGTGTTCCCTGAGGAACAGAAAGGAGACCAGCTTGGCAGTCTCATAAATAGTGGAGACAGTTTTTGTGCACATGTAGATTTCATTTTAATACATTACAACAGGAAATGAAAGAGTTGATTTTTAGGGTTGGCTCTTGAGTGTCTAGGTCTATGATTTCAGGCAAGCTGCATTTTGTCCTGTTGGTGGACAACAAACTGGACACCTGAAAGTAAAGATCCAGTAGAAATACCCTAATGGTGTTGAATTTCTCTCCATTTCCTTCTCTAAATTGGCATGTTGCAGGATTATCAAATTTGGGGGTCAGAACTTCTAAAAATGAATACAGCAATATTCAAAACATAACTTTAAACTATGCTTCTTTTTCTTTTTGTTGTTGTTGTTGATTGTGGCTAAATCAAGCATGACTTAAAGCGTACCTATGAACAAAAGACCTGAAATCTGTTCTATAACTATCTTCATTTCTTTACATTCATAGAGTTTCCAGAGGCATGTTTTCTAGGGAGTGGATGACATATGCTTTAATTAGATCGGTGCTTTTCCTGGGTCATCAATTATAGTACATATTCATTTTAAAGTATGGGTATCTTACATTTTCAATTCCTGAATTAAGCAAAAGATGAAAAGTAAATATACTGTACTAACAGCTAATGTATGAATAGAGTCATAGACATGATATCAAAAGCTTATTAATTTGTTTTAAGTCTCTATGTGCTTGTATAAGTAGGTTGAGACATAGACAAGTGTGTGAAAATGATAGTAGAGAAAAGATGCTAAATTTTTATCTCTGCTGTGGAGAATAGAGAATTTTCTGGCAGTGTAGTCCCTGGGGAGTTGCACTCTAGTCCAAAGGCAGCAATTCGCTGGCAGTTAGAATCTACTGGTGACTCCATGGGAGAAAGATCAGTACTTTCCTCCCATGTGATTTACATCCCTCATTAACCCACTGGAAAGTCAACTTGATGGCATTGAGTATGGTGTTCTATTTTGTTTTTAAGATAGTGGTCAATGACTGGTGGAAAAATATCCCCCAAAATGCCAATGCCAGTGTCTTCTAGTGATGAGGGCAATTAAAAAACAATTATCCAAAAGAAAAGAGTTGTTTTTGGAAGGTGAAAATCAGGGAGAGTGACAACAGAATTATATTTTTTTTTAAAAAAATAAATAATTTCTTAAAATGTGATTTTAATGAAAGTTTACAGAAAACTTGGATTTTCTATTCATTCATTGTTTCACATTTTGCTGCCTACCCACACTCCCAGTTAATTTTTCTCTTAAAAAACTTGATTCATTGTTGTACTATTTCCTCCCCCATTCTCATCCATCTACTTTGCTATGCACCTCTTATTCTGGACTGTTGTCATGCAATAAAGCCTAATCATATACTCCTTTTAAACAGTTCTTGCCCTTATCTGTCCCAATGCAGTGTTCATTACATTTTTCTAATAAAAATTTCTTAGTGTTGGGAGTTACTTAAGAGTTAAAGGCAATGATGGTAAATACTCTTTCAAACCCAATTCTGCAACAATAATACTAAGAACTCATGTATGTGTGGATATATAAGATGTGCAGGTGTAGGATGGCACATGGGAGTACAACCCTGTGCATATATAAAGAGAACTTTGGTAGAGGATATTTCTACATGTATATTTGTATATGACACAAATACATTCACATATGTAATAGAGCATATGAGGACCAAAGACCAGAATGCTTCTTAACCGTAACCAAACATCTTGAGGGACTGAGTCACTGGGTTTGGGGGGTTTAGGCCCATCTAGGTCAACTGGCATAAAATGGTCTACAAAGTTTATGCTGCATTCTGCTTTATTGAGTATTATAATCTTCTGTGATGCCACATAAGGTGGAACAGTGTTTTCTCCCAGACTGAAACAAAGAGAATAAAGGAAAAGAAACAATTAGTGCAGAGGACTGATAGACCACTTGCCAGAGACTGGAAGGATCAGATGGTGTCCTCTACCACCACTGACTGCTCTGATTCAGATCACAACTCAAGGACCTAGATGGAATGGGGTGGGGTGGGGTGGGGAGAAATGTAGAACACAATTCATAGTAATAGAAAAGACCAGACTCATTGATATATCGCCTATTAGAGACCCTCAAAGTATGATCCTCAGATACCCTTCAGACCTGAAACAAATCTACCCTGAGGGGTCATCTTTCTTTCAAACAACCAATAAATGTATAAAGTGAACACTAATGCCCATGAGAAATTTGTTTCTTCAAACAGTCAACTATATGAGACCCAAGGGCAGCATCTGCTCAAAAACAAAGTTCAGAAGGGAAGAGAGAGCAGGAAAGAGGGAGGAAGTGTTTACATTGATATAGTTGAACGATAACTAAACAAAATGTTAACAAAACAGTACAAAACAAATCTTAGTGTTAGTTGACTCTTTCATCTGTTTCAAGGATAACTTTGATAGAACTAAAATGGAAAACTGTGTTTGCCTGCAAAAGCAATTTTCAAATAAAACCACTCAAGTGAAATTTTAATCTGTTGCATGCATGATTATTTTGATAACATTTTTTTTAAGTTTTAAAGATAAGCGTAATCTCCAGTGGCTTGGGATATTTTTTATTTTCCACCTTTTTAAAAAATGAAAAGACAGTTTAAAATTCAGAGCTGGTGTTCCTGGAATGTGTTTACTTCTTTTTACCTCACAACTGACGAGTGTGTACTCAAATCCTTTGAAAACTGTAAATAAAAAAACCAGCTCCTATTGGGGCTGAGTCAGGACTCAATAAAGTAATTCTTTACTTTTGAGTTAGATTAAGAAACGTAGAAACATAAAAATCACATTTATTCTTTATTTCTTAACTTCTAAATTGTGAGTTGGGTAAAAGTTTACAGAGCAAATAAATTTTCTTTTCAACCAGTTATACATATTTTAATTCATGACAGTGAATTGATGGAACAGCACTTCCTATTTCCTCTTTGTCCATTATTCTTCCTCTTTTTTTAAAAAAAATTGGCTGGCATTCATATACATTGTGGTTCATACATGTACTTTGTGTTTTATACAATTATGCATATATAATTATGTTTCTTTTATGTACATTTACATTGTTCTGTACATGTACTTTGTATCTTATACAATCATTTGTATATAATTGTGTTTCTTTCATTTATATTTATACTGGTATTGTTACAATGAAGTCATCTTTGACTCAAAGCTACCAAATGTACAATAGCTTTAAACTCTACCTTATCCTAAGCTTATCTCACTGACTCCAACAACACCTACTCCCATTGCCCCAGTTATTATGTCAATCCATCTCATCTTCTCTGGTGCTATCCCTCTATCCTTCCAAGCACGATGTCCTTCTCCAAGGACTGGTCCCTCTTGCCCACAAGCCTAAAGTATGTAAGATGGGGCTTCAAAATCCTTGCCTCCTAGGAGAAACTTGGTTTCACCCTCTCCAGGACAAACTTGTTTGTTCTCTTCACAGTCCATGATGTGTTCAGTACTCTTCTCCAGCACCACAGTTCAAAGGCATTGCTTCTTCCTTTATCATCCTTAGTCATTGTCTAGTTCTCTGATGCATAGCAAGTAATTGCAAATGTCATGACCTGGATAAGGCACATCTTAGTCTCTAGACTGGTATCCTTGCTCTTTAGCACTTTGGAGAGGTCTCTGACAGCATACTCCCCCAATGAAACTCGTCTTTTGATTTTTCTGACTTTCTAGTGCCAAGACTCTAGACTGTAAAGCTGAGCAAAATGAAATTGTTAAAAGCCTCAATCTATTCATGGTGCTGCCCATTGACCCTCAGTGGTGAGAATCTTTGTTTTCTTGATATTGAACTTTAATCCATATTGAAGACTACAGTTCTTGACCAACTGCAGCAAGCACTTCAGGTCCTCCACAGTTTCAGCAAGCACCGTTGTGTCATCTACGTAATGTAGGCTGTTGATGAGTCTTTCTCCTGATACCACATTCTTCTTCATAAAGCCCAACTTCCCAAATGATCTGTTCTGTATACAGATTGAAAAATTATGGAGACAGTCTGCATCCCTGACACACTCCTTTCCTGATTTTCTACAAAATGTTTCCTTGCTATGTTCTGAGGACTGCTTCCTGGTATAGTTTTCACTTGAACATAATCACATTTTATGGGATATGCATTCTTCTCAAGGTTAATCACAATTTGTTGTGCTTCACACAGTCAAATGCCTTTGCATCATCAATGACACACAGATATTCCTCTGGTACCCAAGATAGAATTAATTACCGTTGATTTATGCCTTTATCACCTTGTCAAGTTTCCCTGGACTCTTTCCCTTATCTTCACCCTCCCACCACCCACTGACTTCTGCTATCCCAGTGATTTCCCCTTCACCTTTTCCTGTCCCTCCTTCTCTCCTTCCTCTTCTCCTTATGAACATTTATACATTATCTTATTCAGTTCTTTCTTATCCCTTCCTGCCTTCTGAGTTTTTTCCTTGGGAAAATTCTGCCTTTTTAATCTCATATGGTTTGTTAGTAGAGACTGGGTGAAGCAGTTGGACTCTTGTTTTGGTTGAGGGTGGTGTGGAATGTTTGGTTGTTTTTATTGACGTCTCTTGTTTAGAGTCAACACCACTTTGTGCAGGGCCTTTGTATTTAAAAGCCGGTTGAGCCCTCAGCCTACTGTTACTGTATTCTAGAGGAACATTCTTTTTATGGTACAGCACTGGTCTGTCAATTTGCTGTCCTGAGGTAACCTGAGGTTGCTGTAGAGCTGAACCCTGTGCCACTGGGGTGTCAACTGCCATAATGTTTACCCGTGGTGAACAGTGTTTGTTGGCGCTCCCAAATTAAGACAGGCTTGGAAGCAGGAGTGGCATCCACTTCCTAAACAACATGCCTTTGGAAACTCTATGAACTTATAGAAAGGACAATAGCTATAGGAAGGGTTCAGGTCTTTTGTCATAGGGTTGCTATGACTCATGCTCAACTTGACAGCAATTAACAAGAACATGGTTTGTTAGTCTGATTTTATGCTTCCTTTGTATTATGTGTCATTGAGTCATTGGGGATCCAGCAACCCTATGCACAGTAGCTCGGAACCCTGCCCTGTCCTGAGCCAATCTCACTGATTCTGTAGCTCGGAACCCTGCCCTGTCCTGAGCCAATCTCACTGACTCTGTCCCTGGTATTACTGTTCCCCTTATAAGATCTACTCTCTGTTGTTTGTCTGAAGGTTGAGACATGAAAGTAAATTTGGGCCAAGCTTGAAGGGAGCTTATCGGCCATAATCTCTGGGTGCCATCAGTCTCTACCACTTCAGAAAACCCATTCATTTTTTTAGAACTGTGAGGTTTTCCTGCCTTTTTTCTCTCACTCTATTTAGGACCTCCTACTATGGTCCCCTTTAAGTTATTTGCAAGCACTATCTGAGCACCAATCTAGTCCTGGTCTCAAGGTCATGGAGGCGGTGAGTCTCATGGATCCTTAGTACTTTGGACAAATAGTTTCCATTTGTCTTTGATTTATTCACCATTCTTTGCTCTGGATGGGGATAAACCTGTAGTTGAACCTTAGATGGCTGTTCAGAAGCTTTTAAGAATCGAGTCATTATTATTCACCATAGTAGCCTGTAGAACTCTGTCTTAGTGTATTATGCCAGTTGACCTTGCTGTTCTCTGAAGTTGTGTTCTTGAGCTCCTAGGCACAGTACTCATTTCTCAAAGGACTTGGTTATGGCTAAGAAGTTTTCATGTGTCTTGTTTGCTGAACTATATTCATGGATAAATTTGCTGCTCTTATAAATATATATGTAAGAATGTCCACTGTCAAACCTGTATATTCATGAGCTAGTCTCCTCTGTCTCCCCACTCCTGTTCAGCTTGGTATTCTATCTGTGTAACTATACATAGTTCTTATAATTATTGCACTATTATGAATGAAGTGCTTCTTTTTTAGTTGTTTTGAATTCATACATACTTTCCAGCATCTTCTTTTGACTTGATAATTTCATGCTGAGTTTCACATTATGCGTTTCCCTGTTATATTTCCCTTTTTGCTTTTCCTTTTAACCCAAGTTGATGTGAATGTGTGGAGGGACAGCACAGGAGAAGGTGCTAGATGAGATGGATTGACTCAGTGACTGGGTAAATGGGAGTAGGTGTGTTGAAGACAATGAGATTGGCTCAGGATAGGGCACTATTAAGTATTCTACATTGTTGTTCTTATGTGCCCTTGAGTCGCCTGTGACTCATAGCGACCGGATGTACAGCATCCTTAAACCTTGCTGTGCTAATCTTATTTTCTCTGACACACCTTCCCTCATACTTCAGTCACTGAATCAATCCGTCTCATCGAGGGTCTTCCTCTCCTGCACAGTCCCTCCACCCTCCCAAGCATGACATCACTCTCCAAGGACTGGTCCCTCCTTGCAACATGTTTAAAGTATATCAGACAAAGCTTCAGAATCCTTGCCTCTAAGGAGCAGCCTGGTCTTACCCTCTTTAGGATAAAATTATTTGTTCTCTTAGCAGTCCATGGTATAGTCAGTACTCTTCTCCAGCACCACAGCTCAAAGGCACCAATTCTCTTTCTATCATCCCTAGTCATCATCTAGCTTTCTGATGCATAGCTGGTAATTGCAAAGACTATAACCTGGATCAAGCACACCTTAGTCTCTAGACTGGCATTGCTGCTCTTCAGTACTTTGGTAAGATCTCTGAAAACAGACTTTCCCAATGCAATGTGTCTTTTAATTTCCTGACTGCTGGTACCAAGAGTGTTGATTGTGGAGCCAAGCAAACTAAAGCTGTTAACAATCTCAATCTCTTCACAGTCTATCATGATGCTGTCAATTGGTCCAGTGGTGGGAATCTTTGTTTTCTTGATGTTGAGCTTCAATGCATATTCAAGGCTGTAGTCCTTGACCCTCTGCAGCAAGTGCTTCACATTCTCCTCAGTTTCAGCAAGCAGGGTTGTGTCATCTGCATAACACAGATTGTTGATGTGTTGCTATAAGTTGTGGGTGACTCTATGACACACAACAACAACAACAACCCTCTATTTTCTGTTGCTCACAGGGTCATTGTGAGTTGGAGCTCAGTAGACCATATTTACCAGCCACCCTACACATTTACTCAGTGATTTTACTCTTCCTTCCTATCCCACTCCTAATGACCGTCAACGGATGTTGCTTTCTGTGAGCAAATTTGACTTGATTTCTTATAATAGTGACCTTACACAATATTTGTCCTTTGAGAGTAAATTCCTTAAGCAGTATTCTTGAGGTTAATCTCTGTTGTTATGATTCAATGTTATTAACATTGTGTGGTATTCTGTTTTGTCTGTGTTCCATAGTTTATTTACCCATTCATTCATTTTGGTCCTCCAGTATGAGTACTAAGAAATCTGACCTTTTCTGAAATTCTCAGTGCCAGTCATATTTTTTTTCTCTATGACACATGGCTGCCAATTAGTTTGTCTGAGCACACCATCCTTCTCTTTCAAAATAGATCTCTTCTGTGAGGCATTTCAAGGGCAAATGGCCACTTAACTGTTCACCACTGTCCTATTTAATGTGTCACTGTGTCATCTTTCTGCATCCCTGCGGGCTTTCAAACCCACAGCCCTTCAGCAGCGCCATCTTTATGTGTCGTTCTCTGTGTGGTGTTTGCCATCTGAAAGCAGCGTTACAGAGATGCAGGAGGATGCTGCTAATTCATGTCATTGAAAGTTGAAACCTGTAAAGAGAGAAAACGGGACGACAGATAAATGTGTATATTCTTCAACATCAGAGAGTTTATGATTTGGTTTTATATTTCGTTTATCTCTTGCATCCTTTTTTTGTTTTACTTTAAATTGCTATTGTTGTGCACTGTTGAGTCAGAACCCCACCTTAGTGGACCCTCTAGCAGGTTTTCTGAGGCAGTAAATTGCACAGGAAGAGATTGCTCATCCTTGTCACACAGAGCAGCTGGTGGACTCAACCATGTGTCTTTAAAATGAACCATCAGTTATGTGAAAACTTGGGGAATATGGTTTTTAATATTCTTATAATTTGGTTCTCTCTGTGGACATATAAATGTTTGGTTTCATATATATACTGACATAGTCTCATGTGTATTATGTGACATAACCAGAAAAGGACACTCAAGGCCCTTTAATAATAAAGTTAGTTTTTTGAGAATATTTGAACATAACTCTAGCTCACAAATTATACAATTGAGTATAAAGATGGATTGATATCATTGACTGATTCTTTCTTGATGAGGTTAGTGATTACAACTCTTATTAAACAAATAATTTTATTGGAATATGGATTCTCTATTTTTTTCCTTTTTTCCAGTTGCTTTGGTCTGCTTTGATGTCTGTCTTTTACCGCCAGAATCTTCTTATTCAATATGGATTTGTGTTCATGCATTTATTTGAAGTATGGCCATTATGTCCTGAGGTTTAATAAATTACTGTCTCTGTGAAGTAGTTCTGATGGGGTAGTGGCAAGAAGCTACACTGAAATCCCGATGGTATGTGGTTTGAGGCCACCAGCTGCTCTTCAGGAGAAGGATGAGAAATCTCCTCCTGTGTGATTAACGGCCTCTGAAAACCCACCAGACGGTCAGCTATGGGACAGTTCTGACTCGATGGTACACGACAACAACAATGTGAGGAAGGTACAGGATCGGGCCGGGTTCAGATCTGCCGCCCACAATGTCCTTATGAGTCCAGTTGACTTAACTGTACCTAACAACAACAGTGTGAAACTGTGTTTTCAGCTAGTAAACTCTGCATACTGAAGATCAATCCCTAAACATCTTTCTCCCTAAAAAAACCCAATGTGTGTTGGTATTTCCTTGGTTCCGCAATCACTTCAGGAACAGTATGCTTGGACAATGACAGCCTCTTCATTCTGTGGTTACTTTAGGAGCATTGAACATTTCCTTAATGTAAAGAGCTTTTTCTTGCTTAGAATGTTGTTGTTGTGTGCTGTCGAATCGCTTACGACTCATAGCAACCCTATGTACAACAGCCCTAAACTCTGCTCTGTCCTGTGCCAATTGCACTGTCTCTGACACTCCCATCCCAACTACCCCAGTCACTGAATCAATCCACCTCACAGAGGGCCTTCCCCTTCTGGGCTGTCCCTCCACCCTCCCAAGCATGATGTCCCTCTCCAAGGTCCGGTCTCTCCTCACAACATGTCCAAAGTAAGTTAGACGGAGCCTCAGAATCCTTGCCTCCAAGGAGCCACCTGGTTTAACCCTTTCCAGGATGAATATGTTTGTTTTCCTAGCAGTCCATTCATTTGTAATTTGCTTAAGCCTGAGGACTATCTGTGGTTCAACATTGGATCAGGTCACTTAATCCATGTGTGGGTTGTTTTCGGTTTGTTTTTTTGTTTGTGTTTTGGTGGTTTTTTTAGGCTGTGTGTGTGCACACACACACAGATGCATGTTTATAATTATCCTCGTCAGGACATACGTCCTCTTGCATGGCACCTGCTTGTCTCTTCACTATCTTCTTGAGTTATCCTCTCTTTTGTCCACACTTTTTGCTATATATTTTGACCATCTTTCTGAAGTTTCTTTTCGTCTCAAAGCCTATACACATCTCGTTGCCTATAACTGGAAGGCCTCTATTGATTCTTCAAAGGGGTAACACCACATAGAAATTGATTACCCAACTTTCTCCCATGGAACAACTCGGGGAATTGAACCACATGCCATTAGGTGACAGTGCAGCTGCTTACCACTAAACCACCAGAGCTCTCTCGTTTACACATAGGGGTTAGGATGGAGAGTAGCTACATCAGAGCACAACATAGAGATAACCAGACAGCAATGAGAATCATTGCCTCATCAAGTTGTCACATACCAGGGAGACAATTTATAGCAATCTATAATGAATACAATGGAGCTCTGGTGGCCTAGTGGCAAGAAGCTGCACTGCAATTCCTAAGGCACACAGTTTGAGGCTGCTAGATGCTATGCGTGAGAAAAATGAGTAATCTTTTCTCATGGATTAACTGCCCCTGAAAGTCTACTGGAGGGTCAGCTATGGGTCAGTGTTGACTCTCCAGTGCACAACAAAAACAATAACAACAGCAGCAACATAATGAATGAATTACTATATGAATAAAGAAGTCTGTCAAAATGCTATGCTAAGATGCTAAGTAATGTAAGATTATTTTTTTATGTCAAAATGGATATATATTTACAGTCACATTTATCTTCACTTAACTTCAAGTGGAAAATTAAGTATGCCAAAAATATGAAGTTTATCTTAAGTATCACTTGGCCAACTGACATTTCTAACTTATACTACTTATCTGGATTATAAATGGCATAAGTTTGCACTTTACCATGTAGAAATATGCTTCTATTAACTTAAAATATATATATCTTTTAGGGATTTTTGTGTTTTTAATATTCTGAGATTTGGTGAAAACATTTTAATACATATTTATTATACTGTTTTTATTTAGCTCTGAATTCTACTAAATGGAGTTTTTATGGAATGTATCAATGGTCTTTGAAATTACTTGCTATGCATCAGAAAGCTGGGCATTGACTAGGGATGATAGAAGGAGAATTGATGCCTTCGAGCTGTGGTGTTGGAGAAGAGTATTGAATATACCATGGACTGCTAGGAGTACAAAAAAGTTTGTCCTGGAGAAGGTAAAGCCAGGCTGCTCCTTGGAGTCAAGGATTCTGAAGCTTTGTCTGACATACTTTGCGCATGTTGCAAGGCGAGATCAGTCCTTGGAGAGGGACATCATGCTTGGGAGGGTGAAATGATAGCGCTGGAAAGGAAGACTCTCAAAGAGATGGGTTGATTCAGTGACTGGGTTAATGGGGGTACCTTATCGTCAGAGACAATAAGATTGGCACAGGATAGAGCAGGTTTTATGGTTGTTGTACATAGGGTCGTAATGAGATGCAGGCAACTCGACAGCTCATAACAACAATAACAATGAGTTACTCTGCTATTTTCCAGACACTAAAATATAACATGTGACAATAAATATTTATCTGCATTAACCCAGTCACAGAATCGATCCATCTCATTAAGAGTCTTTCTCTCTGGTACTGTCCCTCCACCCTCCCAAGCATGATGTCCTTCTCCAAGGACTGGTCCCTCCTTGCAACATGTCCAAATTATATCAAATGAAGCTTCAGAATCCTTGCCTCAAGGAGCAGTCTGGTCTCACCCTCTCTAGGACGAACCTGTTTGTTCTCCTAGCAGTCCATGCAACTCATAGAGAAATTAAAACATTAATGAAATTCACTCTATAATAGTTTGTAAGGAGCCCTAATAGTGCAGTGGTTAAACATTTGGCAGTTTGTCAAAAGACTGACTGTTTGAACCTACCAGCTGCCCCATAGGAAGAAGACGACTCAGCCTGCTTCTTTAAAGATTTACAGCCTGGGACTTCCCATGGGGCTAGTTTCACTCTGTCCCTTCGGGTCACTAGGAGTCAGAATTGAGTCATTGGCAATGGAGATGGGAATAATTTCTACATCATTTCATTTTGACATGTTGACATGCATATTCTATTAAAAATGTTAAAAATTTCTGGGGAAAATTTTATTGGAATGAATAGAAAGATTTCTTTATTCCCTGGAAATAATCCTCAGAAGAGGAAGGAAGCTACATCAACTTAAACTTTTCAGGACAACCGATCTCACTAATTTAATATCGCTTCCAAAGCTAAAGTTCCAAGCAAATGAGCCATTTTCTTTAAAAATTCTCACTCATCTTGGGAGCATTAAAATGAATAGAACTTATGATCTTGAGTTCTACTCATTTGTGAATGTGTTTTCAATAAGTACACATAATTGGGATTGGGATCTGACAGTCACTTATACATAACCACCATGAATACACATAGAGTTCTATATAGCCATTAATATTTCAAAGGATTTGACTCAAAATTTTTTAAAATTAACACACCCATGAAATAATGCAAAAAGCAAACCTGATTGCAGTCCGGTGGGATGAACTATATTCATAAAGCATAAGCACTGAGGGAATATACCAACTCAAGACCTGATTCTTTTTAATAAATTGGGGTAAAATGGGTGATGATGGGGTACAGGAAAGGGAGGAACCAGTAAAGGCCCCCACTTCCAGGATTTCATGGAGGAAGTGATCAGTACTTTATGCTTTGGGGAAAATTTCAAAGTTTATTATCACCAAAACTTTTTATAGGTATGATAGTGTTCAATAATTTTTCCTACTCTTTAGCAAAGTCTACCTTCCATACTCATTGTCTACTGTACTCTCTGATGCCTTCCTTTTGGTAGATAATAAGCCAATTAGATGCCCCCACTGTCTCAAATAATTGAACTTCGTAAAACAGAGTGCATGAAGATTCATATCCTATATGCTATTAAACCAAAGTGCTTTAGTATCAGCCATTTTGAATTGAGCAGTAATATGATCTATAATGGTAAGGAGTTGCACTGTCAACCCAAAGGTACCTGGTTCGAATCCACTAGCCATTAATAGTAAAAAGAGGGGTAGATTCCTCTCAGGCAATTTGCAGCCTCTGAAAACCTGCTGGAGAGTCAGCTATCAACGGTATATAACAACAACAATTCAATCTGTATGCTGAGAAAATAATATGAGAAGTTGAACTATATGAAGAAGAATGTGGCATCAGGATTGGAGGAAGACTCCTCAACAACCTGTGCTGTATAGCTGTTATGGTATATCTACATATTCGTGCATGGAGCTTTCTCTAGATGTGTGGTTATTTTCTTGTTTGTTCTGGCCAATTAAAGATGTTCCTGACAGTGGTATTTATTTACACATAGAAATCAATTATAGGCCACCATTTAGATATCACTCTGGTAATATTAATACAGTTCTAGCAATTCATGTTGCGTGGATATAAACTAGAATGTTGGGCACATGATAAATAGAGTGGATGATAGGCCAGATTGTCAAATCATGAAAAAAAAAGTCTGAAAAATGGAAAGCTGTGACAGGATGATTTATTTTAAAAATCTGAGTGCAAATCCTTTTATAATATCCATAATATATGGTCAAATACATCAAGTGACCAGGAATGCTTATGAAGATGGGACAATCCTTTTATTATATTTTTATGTAGTGCCATGTCAGATAGGGCCCACAATTGACTCTCTGGTGGATTTTCAGAGGCAGTAGTAAATAGCATGGGAAGAGAAAATGAAGATAATGTTAAGCATTTACTGATCAAAGTCAAAGACTTCAATATGGGTTACATATGAACATGAAGAAAATGAATTCTCAAAACTGGACTGATTGGTTAACAACATCATGATAAACAGAGAAGAAACTAATGTTGCCGAGAAGATATGTTACATAGATAATCAATCAATGGCCTTCCAAGACACAGTCAAGAAATAAAAGGACATGTTGCAGTGACATACCTATCACAAAAGACTTGTTCAAAGTTTTTAAAATAAAAAATATCACTTTGTCAATGAAGATGATCTTTTCCATCTCCTACTATGTATGTATGTGTGATTTAGACAATGAAAACCATAAACAGAAGAATAACTAGCACATTGGAGTTGCGAGCAAAGAATACTGAAGAGACTACTAGAAATAATAAATCAATCATAAAAGAAATACAACCAAAATACTTCTTAGAAGGTAGGCTGGGGGAGAGTTTGGATCTCTTACTTCAAAGACATTATCAGAAGAGACCAATTGCTAGAAAAGGACATTGTGCTTGTTGAAGTATTTAATCAGAGAAAAGGAAACACTTAATGAGTTGCGTAGATACAATAGATGCAACAGTGAACTCAAATATATCAGTGATCACAAAGACAGTACAGGACTAGACAACATTCTACTTTGTTATGGATTATATATAATTCTCTCCTTCCTCCTCCCATCATTGCCTCTCCTTCTCTCTCTTCTTCCCCAGTTGGTGAGAGTCAAGTCAAGGCAACAAACAATAATTCCTCACTGCAAGCACAGCTGTGGTGGCATTTGAAATCAGGCTATACTTTACAAAATCTCTGTTGTGGGAAAATACTCGAATCATTATAGTTTCACGTACAATGACGTAGTTTGTGCTAGATGATGGTCTAGTGGTAAGGAACTGTGCTGCCAACCCAAAAGCATGTGGTTCAAACTCACCAGTTCTTCACAGGAGAAAGTTTGACAGTCTCATACAATTTTACTGCCTCTGCAAACCTGTTGGAAGGCCAGTTAGGAATTGGATCTAATTTGAGAGTACTTAACAAGAATAACAGTAGGTGAAAGTAATCCTATGCAATAAATTAACTTTTTGGGAGTCACCTGAATTGCCATGAAAATCTGAAGTTTTAAAAAGTAGCTTTCAACATTTGTTCTTTTAATACAAGGCTATCTGTAAATTGACAAGTATTTGATGCATACTATTCAAATATTTTCAACTTTGTTATAATTGTGAATTTAAAATTTTATCTTTTTTATTGAAAATATTTGGCTAAAAGTGGACTTGCATTTTATGCCCTAGATAGTTCTGTTGATTTCCTCTTTCCAAACTTTTGGGTTTTCCCTACTTTATTATTCATGATAGAATTCTTGAGGCTTTGCTTATAATCTTTTGTGTTCTAATGTAGAGATTAAAGTAATCCTTTATGAAATTATGATGAAAGTAAGCCATGCTGAAATATTTATCAAACATTCATAATCTCTTTATTATGTGATTCATTTAATAACTAGAACTTGTTTTAGAAAGACACAAGACTAACTTTTCTTATAAGAGGAATCTCTCTCTCTCCCTCCCTCGCTCCCGCCCTCCATCCATCCATTTTTATTCTGTATGTAGAGTAGATTATTTGGGACGCTGGACCTTATGAGGAGGAATGTAGAATCAGGATTGGAGGAAGACTCATTAATACCATACACTATGTAGATGACACTCATTTATTGTCAATCAATTGTTCTGGGATTCCCATTCTCCTCAAGGTTAGCCACAATTTATTATGATCTATAGTCAAATGCCTTGGCATAGTCAATGAAACACAGCTAGACACACACACACACACACACATGCATACACATATATGCACATACACATATATGCATATACATATATATATATATATACACACACACACACACACCCCCATATAGATATATTTCCATATCATGATAGCGTAGTGGGTGATATGTTGAGCTCTAATCAAAAGTTCAAATCCATCAGTCCTTCTACAAAAAGAAAGATAGTCTATTCCCATAAGATTTACAGTTTTGGAAACCCTATGGAAAGTTCCCTAAATATACAAATATGTATATGTATATATCTCTAGGTATAATTTGCTGCTACTCTGTTGTTGTTAGGTGCTGTCGAGTCATAGACGACTCATAGCAACCCTATGAATGAAAGGCCTGAGCACTGTTCAGAGAGTTTCTGGAGTCAAGTCATTTCGGAAGTGGATGCCACTCCTGCTTCCAGGAAGCTCCAGCAAACACTGTCTGCCATGGGTAACCATTATCACATTTGGCACATCAGTGTCACAGTGTTCAGCATCACAGCAACTTGATCTATTGAAAGTGAGTTACAGATTTCGTGGAAAATGTGTAACTTTCATTCATTTGTCACTCATTTATTAAAACCAATAAAAACTATTTTATGGTACTTACCATATTTGGCTTGATAGGATACTTTTTTGTCCACCTCTTTATAGCTTATAATTTCCTTGAGGCAAAGTCTGTGTCTTGCTCATGTTTTTAATTGCATATTAAATTGAGGGCATGGCAGAAACTCATTCAATTTTTCTTCTATTTCCACAGATTTTAGATAATGCTACTGAAGTAGAATTTTAATATATTTTTAATCTATTTTTTATAGTCACATATACTAGAAAAAGGTGTTAAAGGGCATATTTATTTTAATTTTCAGAATCCATCAAAGTCCCACGAATGAGAATGCTTTAGACCATGGTCACCTTACACAGTATTATGAGTAACGCTTAACTGAAAGGAGTCGGGAGGACTAATGTTAAACAACAAAATCGTAAAATAAAAATGTCTGATTTGAGGATATAAACTGAACAAAATGTTTTTTATATAGCTCCCAAGAAAAGTAAAAATGAATTTGAATTCATATCTCACCTCTAGTTTTCTAAACCTTGCAAAACTCTTTTTCAATTTGGCACCATTAACAGTCTGATTGGAAGTCACAGTGTTTGCTCAACCAGATCTAGTGAATGGAAGCTCAGAATGAATGGGTATTAAAATAGCAACATATGAGCAGAACTGCATTCAAAAAATTGCTTGCAGAGTTGTTGTGTTTTATATACTTGAAAGCAAAGTTAATAGATTTATTCCTGACAATGATGTGGGTTGGTTTTATTTGCAGTAATTGATTAACAAGGGAGTTTAGGGAAATAGCAAAATTATAATTCAGTAACATCAAATGGCAAAAGTCATTGAACTGTATCCTTTCCATAATAGATATAATGCTAGATTTTAAATAATACTTGCTATTCATGAGTGGATACATTATTGACAATAGATAGAATTCTACAGAGTGGCTAGAACATTACCAGTTTGTAATCTCAATGAGAATTGATTAAAGAACACCCTTAACTAAATTTATACTATAATTATAGTAATATAAAAATGTGCATTTTTCTGTTATTATTTGAAAACCAATAGTGATATGAATGGTTTTGCAACACCACTGCAACTGTGAGAATGTATTTTTAGGTAAACCTTTTGCCAAAGAAGACTTAAAGACACCAAGACTTAAAGGAGACAGTCAAATTAAAAAAGTACACATATGAAAGAAAAATGTAGGTAAAGAGATCATGAACTAATTTGGGAAAAAGAAATTATTCTGTTAACAGATGTACTGTAAGTGCTAATACAACAGAAATGCTATAGATGGTAGTGACATATTTGCAAAGAAAAGGTTAATTTCTCTCAATGGAGGTTACATTCAAGATGGTAGATGAGCAATAAGCAAAATAAACAAAATATAGAATATGATATATAGGAGCATGTTGTTGCTAGGTGCCTTTGAGTCAAATATGACTCATAGTGACCCCATGAACAACGGATTTGAACCCTGTCCTATCCTGTGCCATCCTCATCATCTCTGACACCTTAGAGCCCATTGCTGCAGTCACTGTGTCAATCTATCTTGCTGATGATATGACTTTCTTTTACTGTCCCTTCACCTTTCCAACCATGATGTCTTTTTCCAAGGCCTAGCACTTCCTAGAAATATTCCCCAAATATGTGAGACATTCCGAGGAGCATTTTGCTGCACTTTCCGCCAAGACATTTCTGCTTGTTCTGTTGGCAGTCCATGGGATAGTTAATACTCTTCTCCAACACTACAACTCTAAGTCATAAATTATTCTGTCATCCTTATTCACTGTCCAGCTCTCAAATGCATAGCAAGGGATTGAAAAGACTATGGCCTGAATCTGGTGCATCTTATTCTTCAAAATAATATCAATGTTTCTCAATACTTAGAAGAAGTCAATGACAGAGGACTTTCTCAATGTGATACATCTGATCTCCTGACTGTTGGTGCCAAGAGTGCTGATGGATTCAAGTAAGATTAAACTGTTGACAATTTCAATCTTTTCTCACTTTGTCATGATATTGTTTATTATGGTCCAGTGGTGAGGCATTTGGTTTCCTTTGTTATTGAGATTTAATTTATATTTAAGGCTTTCATCTTTGATCTTCTGTAGCAAAAATTTCAAGTCTTCTTCACTTTCAGCAAAGAGTGTTGTGTCATCTGAATTATACAGGTTTTTGATGAGTCATCCTCTGATTCTGATACCACATTCTTCTTCATAAAGTTCATCTTCCCAAATGGTTTGAACAGTGTACAGATTTAAAAGATATGGAGAATAGATACAACTCTGATGTTCACCTTTCCTGATTTTCAACCATACAATGTTCCCTTAATCTGTCCAGACAACAGCTTCTTTCATGAACATAATTAAATGTTCTTTGATTCTCATTACATTCAGTGTTAGTCATAGTTTGTTATGATCCGTACAGTCAAATGTCTTTATATAGTCAATAAAACAAATAAATAAACTTCTAGTATTCTCTACTTTTAGCCAGGATCCATCTGACCTCTGCAGTGGCATTTCTGGTGCCATGGCCTCTTCTAAACTTCAGCCTGAGCTTTTGGCTGTTCTATGTCAATATCCTGTTCTAGCTGTTCTTGGGTGATCTTCAGTAGTGTTTTGCTTGCATGTGATATTAATGATATTGTTCAATAATTTTCATATTCTGCTGGATCACTTTTTAGGGGAATAGGAAAAAATAATGAATCTCTTCTAGTGAGTGATATAGTGACATACCTTAGGAGAAAAAGTAAACATTGATTGAAAATATGATTATTGACAGAGAATAGCATTCAAGTTGGTCAGAGAAGAACTCATTAACTCCTTAAGAAATCAATATTTGCACAAAGATACGAAAGAAGTTAGCTAAGTGTCTAGAGGAAGATGTGGAAGTGATACTGAAACTTTTATCATTGGGATCATTGAGGCACAAAGTGAAAAGGCAACCACCTTAAAATAGGAGGAGAGACTGAGAAATGTAGACTCAAATAATTGTAGGTTGTATGTTGATCAGAGGATTTTAGGTATCAAGGCAATAAAGGCAGCAATATGGACAGCTAGAAGCTTAGCAATCATGAGATATATTCTTAAAATTGAGCCTAGAGATGGTAACAATCACTGTTTATGACTAGGTGTGTGGAATGACCTTGGGAAGTATGTTTTAGGTAGTTTGGAATAAACTATTACTACAGATGAAGTAATTGGAATAACAAAAAGTAATGAAAAGAATAATTTTAGAGAGACACTGTTCCAGAAACGAAATCTTTTGGATATTTCTGTGTTCTTCCCAGTGGTAGATAGGAATTAAAGATAAATAGACGTGACTTGAGTAGACTACAGAGTGATGAAGATCCTCAAAGGACAGCTTGATTTGGGGTAAAGCCTTCTTCACCTTCTAGAAAATAAATTTTGGAGGTAGAATTGAACGGTTGCAGAGGATTCTGTTGGTGGCTAGTCAACAGGAGATGGAAAAGCATATGGTATGTGTATTGATATGGGTCAACGAAGTGTATGTGTGGAGCAGTATGGGGATCAGACTCTAGGGTGAGAATAGCGAACAGAATGCTTCTCTAAAGTCAGGGAAGCAATTTTGTGACTGATTATAAGTTAGAAACATTAAAAAAAAGAAACGTATAACCATGCATTGGTTTAAACCATACAGTGGTTTAAACAATCTCTGGTCTAATGAATGATTCTATATGCATCTTTGTTGGTGCTTGAGATGGTAATACATCTTTTAGGACATAGGAGCTCCATGTTGGAAACCAGTCCAGACTGTATCTTATTGGCAAGGTGAACTGCAAGCTCTCTCACTTCCAACCTACACCTAAACTCTATGCTTCCTGACAGATCATATAAAACTACATGCTTTGTTCAGACAGATTGTGCTCTCCATGCACACTCCTCCCTTTTTTGGAAAGTAAACGATTGGTGGTGTCATTTCTCCATAGGATTTTGGAGTTAGGACTTGACAAGAATAAGAATAAAGACTATCATGAGATTGGTTCTGGTGCTCCCAATACAGGCAGTGGTAGAGATACTTTGAGTAATGCCAGGAAAGAAGGCTAGCAGGCTCCTCCCAAGAGAATGCACTAATGGAACATCCAAAAAAAGTTCTGCAGAAACAACCAAAAGAGCTATGGGGTTTACAGGTTAGTGGTGGTGAGATGACCAATCATGAGTGAATTACATAGTATATTAAAGTGTAAAACATTATGTAGAGAAAAAGTAAAGAAAGCTGAATGTGATGGGGTAAGAGGGCAAGGAAGAGGAGGGATGGTAGTTCTTATGTTGGGTGGAATGGGAAGGCCTCCCAAAAAGATTGAATTTGGAAGGAAAGTTGGAAGGAGTTGAGAGACATGTAGATGTTTAGGGTTAAAGGTATTTTAGGTGGAGGGACAGTCTGAGTAAAGGCCCTATGAGAGGACTACACTTAGTGTTTGGAAGGACCTGTGAGAAGGTTAGGGAACTCCAGTGATGAGGTCCATAGGGAGTTTCTGCTAACCCGATGGCGGTGCTTCTCTGGCAGTTCAAATCCACCAGCTCTTCTGAGGGCGAAAGATAGTCAATCTCCTCCTATATGCTTTGTGGAAAACTCACTGGAAGGTCAACTGTGCGTGGCTTCTGACTTAACAGTGAGTGAGAGAATAAGGTTAGTCAGATGGAGAACAATCAGAGGTAGATGGCAGAGGTTATGGAAGTAGTAAATGCATCTGAAATGCTTTAGTCATCTAAAGCCTTTAAGACCATTTAATGACTAACATTTATGATGAATAGGATGGGATGCCATTGGAGGATACTGAGCAGAGGACTTAAATGCTTTGAATTATGTCTCATTTTCATTTAGCATTGAAACTTTACATTTAGCTTTTGCCAGTTCTTTTTTTAAAAATTTATCTATCTATCTATCTATCTATCTATCTATCTATCTATCTATCTATCTATCTAAATTTTTGTGTGACAACTCATCTTTTACATATGAACTAGCCGGTGTATTTAAACCTCTGATCTTTCTATCAGCAGCACAACATGCTATCTATCTATCTAAATTTTTGTGTGTGTACCGTCAAATCAGATCTGACTGGTACAGGAGGAGATTGTCCCTCCTTCTCCAGCAAGGCAACTGGTGGATTTGAACCACGTACCTCTGGGATTGCAGTGCAGCTTCTTGCCACTAGGTCACAAGAGTGCCTTATACATTTAGCTTTTGAAAACTGAATATTATCCAAAAACGATTAGAACAGCACATCAGCAGAGAACTGCCCGAAGTCCAGGCTGGGTTTAGAAGGGGTTGTGGTACTAGGGATATTGTTGCTGATGTTAGATGGATCTTGGCTGAAAGCAGAGAATACCAGAAGAATGTCTATCTGTGTTTCATTGATTATGCAAAGACATTTGACTGTGTGGATCATAACAAACTGTGGCTGACTCTGAGAAGAATGGGAATCCCAGAACATTTAATTGTGCTAATGCGAAACCTATACTTGGACCAAGAGGCAGTAGTCAGAACAGAGCAGGGTAACACTGCATGGTTAAAAACTGGGAAGGGTGTACGCCAGGGATGCATCCTGTCTCCATACCTTTTCAGCATGTATGCAGAGCAGATTATCCGAGAAGCTGGGCTCTATGAGGAGAATTGTGGCATCAGGATTGGTGGAAGATCTATTAATAATCTCCGTTATGCAGATGACACAACCCTGCTTGCTGAAACTGAGGAGGACCTCATGCACTTGCTGTGAAGGGTCAGGGACTGCAGCCTTCAGTATGGACTAAGGCTCAATGTCAAGAAGACAAAGATTCTCACCACTGGACCAATTGGCAGCATCAGGATGGATGGCGAAGAGATTGAGATTGTTCACAGCTTCAGTTTGCTCGGCTCCACAGTCAACACTCTTGGCACCAGCAGTCAGGAAATCAAAAAGCATATCGCGATGGGAAAGTCTGCTGTTAGGGACCTCACTAAAGTACTCAGGAGCAACAGTGTCTCTCTGGAGACTAAGGTGCGCCTGATACAGGCCATGGTATTTGCAATTGCTTGTTATGCATCAGAGAGTTGGACAATGACTAGGGAGGACAGAAGGAGAGTTGATCCTTTGAGCTGTGGTGCTGGAGAAGAGTACTGAATGTACCATGGACTGCCAGGAAAACAAACAGATTCATCTTGGAGAGGATTAAACCAAGCTACTCCTTGGAGGCAAGGATTCTGGGGCTTCGTTTGACATACTTTGGACATGTTGCCAGGAGGGACGGGTCCTTGGAGAGGGACATCATGCTTGGGAGGGTGGAGGAACAGCGCAGGCGAGGAAGATCCTCTATGAGATGGATTGATTCGGTGACTGGGGTAATCGGGATGGGTGTGTCAGAGGCAGCGCGGTTGTCGCAGGATAGAGCAGGGTTTAGGGTTGTTGTGCATAGGGTTGCTACGAGTCAAAAACGACTCGATGGCACATAACAACAACAAACAACCTCTGGGATTGCAGTGCAGCTTTTTGCCACTAGGTCACAAGAGTGCCTTATACATTTAGCTTTTGAAAATATTCATGTGATTTTATTATTTAAATGGACAGGTTGTGTATCTTTTGTCTATGTTGTTGTTATTGTGTGCTTTTGAATAGGAATTGATTCAGAGCTGACCCTCCAGAGAATTTTCAGAGGAAATTGTCCATCCTTCTCCTGCAGAGTAGCTGGAAGATTCCAAACCCATGCCTTTGGGATTGTAGTCCAGGTTCTTACCACTAGGCCACCAGAGTTGTGAAGTAGAAAAAATTGCTACTTGAAATATTTGATTCTGTCTTCTAAAGAAGGTGGTAGAGTTCATTCATATCTGTTGGGAAAGAAATCTGTTCAAAAAGCATATAAGAAGGAAATGGTACTCCTGGGATTCTGAATTGGAACTTGGCAGGAACTTTATTTTGAAATATATACTTAAAAAAACCAAAAAATCCTCTAACTGCAGTTAAACATTCTCTTTTTCTTTGTACTGTGTCCCAGGCATTATGTGTCAAATGGATTTGAAAGAAGCTACCTTAGAAGCACTTATTGTATTTGCCCTATGGGAAAGCACAATCTAATTTTTAAGTCAATGATTTATACATGAACACAACTCATTAACAATATGGAAATTATCTTTACAAACAAGTAGTTACAAACAAGTAGATATAGGAAAATCATATTAATGGTCAACCTTCAGTAGACCAAATAGTTTCTAAGTTGTTTTAATGAATTATTTTTCAAATAGGGAAAAAAAATTTTTCATGTATTGTGAAGTTACTTTGGAGGTATAAAGAACCATGTTTTTCTTGGTTAGTATTGAAATTCAGACAGGTACAAGGATTTCATCCTTCAAGTGATGTGTAAACTTGAGATAAAACTGATTCATAGAAATTAATTAGGTAAAATGTTCCTCTCAATCTTATCTATTATTCTGTGAGACAAATTTGGATGCCCTTTCTGAAGTTGCATTCAAATAAAAGCCTAGACTCCTTGGTATATGGGCTACTGCTTAGAAATGAACATTCTAGCAGTTAAGCATGAAGACAGGTGCTAAAAGAAGATGCTCTGAAGTCAGGCAGAGTAAGTTTGAATATCACCTTTGTAAATAAAAGGATGTTGGACTTCGGGAATGTTACTTCTTTTGAGGCTATGATTTTTTAATTTTTTTTTAAAATGGCATTCTACATACTTGGTTTGAATTATAATAACGATGACATATTTGGTGTATAGTGATACCTGCTACATAATGGATATGGTGGATTAATTGCAAAAATGATCCCGATTTTACACCTATGATCCATATCCTTTGAAATATGACTTGAGGTTTCCAATGTAAAGAGAGTTACCTGCTTAACCTTTAATGTGGCCTATCTTTCTGATTTATCTTGCCCAAAAGAATAGAATTATTTCAAACCCAGGTCTCAAGGGACTTTGCATTCTTCCAGTCTTCCTCTTGGAACCTTGTAGTCACCATGAAAGTAAGTGTCGAGCTTAGAATTACTTATACCCAAATACTTTAATATTGGTTCCTGAGAGATAGGATCTTAAACTTTGAAATTTTTCTAGTAATTCAAATGTATTTTATAAAGACACCTAAACTTACTGCCATTGGAACCAACCCTCCAGCAAGTTTCTAAAGGCTGTAAGTTGTGCAGGAAACAATTGTCCATCTTTCTCTTGTAGAGCTGCTGGTGGATTTGAACCACCTAAGAGTCACCATCTTTGGATTAGCAGCTCAGTCATTGAAGACTGTACCATCATAGGTCCCTCACCCGCCTGATAAACAACAAAACTTACTGCTATTAATTGGAATCTTCTGGCTGGTTTTCAGAGGCAGTAAATCACATGGGAGGAGATCCCCATCTTTTTCCTGTAGAGCGCTGGTGGATTTGAACTACCTGCCTTTACATTGGCAGTGCCACTGGACTACCCATCTAATAAGTTATGCTATATAAGATTACCAAGAAGATATACTACCTAGTAGGATATGCTAAAAAAGATGACTTAGGTGAGGGTGAGTGTTGGCTAAGCCAGAAAGGTTACTTCCTGAGAGTAAATCCATGATAACTGAGTTCATTGGAGTGGAATAGGGGCTTGTTAAACCACATACAAGAATTCAATCATTTTTACCAAATTAGATCTCACTGCAAAAGTTCTAAACACTGTATCTCTAAGGGCTTTATGATTAGTGAAAGATTTTTCCAGTTACTTATGAGAGCAGCTCATGCTTTTGGCCACACATGCTCCGTGGTGGGTACTATTCCAGAACTTGACTTATGCATCTTTTCATTTGTTTGTCTTTTGTTATAATACAAGAATAAGTATTCATAAATACAGAACTTTCCTTAATTCTTTAATATATTCTAGCAGATTATCCAAACCAAAGGAATAATAAGGAGCCGACAGGTTAGAAGTAATGCGGGTCTGAGTATCCTTATGACATCTTACGGTGGGAGGATAGAGAGAACTCTCAAATTTTGTTAGCTAGAACGATTGGCCATCCACTTTCAAAGTATAACAAGCCTTCAAAACCCTATGTACAGTAGAGCACACTTAGATTAGGATAACAGAAATGGCAACTAAGGCTGAGCCCTCAAATTTGGAAACACAAAGTAGGACGAACAGTTTTAAGCAGAAGTAATGATTGGAATGTGTAATATGAGAAGAATTCCTGTAGGAAAATTGGACATCGTTAAAAAGGAAATGGAATGCATAAATATTAAGATGTTAGGTGTTGGTGAAATGAGATGGATTGGCATGGAACTTTTTAAATCAGATGATCATATTATCAGATAAAAAGATGAGAAAAAACAGGGTTGCTGTCATAGTTAAAAGGCCATTTCTAGATCCATCTTGAAGAACAATAATATGAATGACAAGATACTATCCATATGCATACAAGGAAGACCTGTTAATACCAGTATCATTCAAATTTATGTACCAACATCCAGAACCAAAGAGGAGGAACTAGATTATTTCTACCAACTTTTGCAGTCAGAAATCGATCGAACATACAATCAAGACGCATTAATAATGGTGACTGGAATGCAAAAGTTGGGGACCAGGAAGAAGGATCAGTATCAGAAAACATGGACTTGGTGACAGAAATGAGGTGGGGATAGAATGATAAAATGCTGCACAATCAATGACTTATTCATAGCAAATACCTTTTATAAGAAACATGAACGCAGGCTAAACACATGGGTTCCCTCTGATAGTATGTAAAGGAATCAGGTTGATTGATTCTGTGAAAGTAGTTGTCCTACTGGAATAAGGGAACCCTGCATGGTTTGTATTCTTTCTCCATACCTGCCCAATCTGTATTCTGAGCAAGCAATCTGAGAAACTGGATTCTGTAAAGAATGTGGGATCAGGACAGGTGGAAGTCTCATCAGTCTGTGCTCTGCAGATGACTCAACTTTACCCATAAAAGTGAAGAAGACCAAAGAAAACAGTCATGAATATGGATTACATCTCAACAACAAGGAAAAAGTAGCTTCACCAATAGACCAATAGAGAGATGAAGAAAAAAATTGAAATTGTCAACTATTTCATTTCATTTGGACCCACAATCAATACCTAGTCAAGAAGTCAAAAGACATGTTGTTTTGGGGAAAACTGCTCTTAGGAAGTTCTTTAAAGGGCTAAAGAGCAGTACCTAAGGTTCACCTTATTCAAGCTATAGTATTTCCAGTTGCTTCCTATAAATCCCAAAGTTGGACAGTGAATAAAAAAGAATGAAGAAATGATGCTTTTGAACTGTGATGTTTGCTAAGAGTATTGAAGTTGTTGTTGGTGTGTACTGTAGAGTCAGAAGTGATCAATAGCTTACCCTCCGGCAGGTTTTCAGAGGCAGTTAATTGCACAGGAGGAGAGTGTCCATCCTTCTCCTGCGGAGCAGCTGGTGACCTCGAACCGCGTGCCTTTGGGTTTGTAGCACAGCTGTCTTGGAAGAATTTCAACCAAGGTGCTCTTTAAAGTCAAGGATGGTGAAACTTGGTTGTTGCATACTTTGAGCTTATTGTCAAGAGGAGGCCAATCCTCAGAAAAAGACACGAGGCTGAGAAAGATAGAGGGAGAAGGATATGAACATATACGGCCAAGCACAATCAATAAAAGTGCATCTAAATTCCAAAATCAATCTCCATAATAGTCTATGTGTTTCCTACTGCCAAAGGGGCCCTTTAGAGTAGTG
>NW_006399863.1:1646786-1651512 GCF_000299155.1 Elephantulus edwardii | reverse complement strand
AGAGAATAGTGCAACAATGAATGAATGGAAGCCCAAAATCTCTGTAAATGTTTATGAAAATTAATAAAATATAATTATAGAAAAAAAAAGAAAGAGAAGACCCTCCACAAGATGGACAGTGACTGAAACAATGGGGTGGGGTGGGGCATGGTGCAGATCAAGAGGATGATATCGTATATGGCAGAATTTCTATCTGTGTTTCATAGGGCTATGAGTTGTAGTCTACTGAAAGGTACCTAACAACAACAACATACACTACAATTTGTTTAACCATTTGTTGATGGCAATTATGTTGTTTCAATTATTTTGCTCTTGTGAATAATGCTGCAGTGAACACAGATGCATGAATGGAGATACCTAGGATTGGAGTTGCCCGATTATAATCCCCATTTTTAGCTTTTTTTTACAAAACTCCCTACCATTTTTCATATTAGTTGCACCATGTTACAAATCTTTCAGGGTTAGATAAAATTTCAGATTGTTCCACAACCTAGCCAGCATTTGCTTTTTTCAACTTGAGAATTACAGTGCATGTTCTTTCTTTTTAGTTTTTAACTGGTTGCACATTTTGTTATGACTCTGCTTTGTCTTCTCAAGCGTTCCTTTGAAATTATCTGTTCAGGTATCTTACTCCAGCTTATTATCAACTGTCAAAACAAGTCAAGAGACCTATTGTGAAACAGATTAATTGCACATATAAAAAATAAAATGAAAGGTGAAGAATAGGAAAATAAGTTCATGGAAACCTAAATATTACCTTGAGTCTATCTGAATTGAAAACCGTATCAAGAATAGATTTGATGCAAATTGTATCTCTATGGGTCAAACCCATAAAAAGGTATATGAATAAATGGAACAGAGTAAAAGTCCAGAGAGAAAAATCAATTACATACAAGAGTTTAGTATGGAAACTGAGGAGTATGGTAAATTCAGTTTACTGCTTGTTTTTGTAAATAAAGTTGCATTTGAACACAGCCATGTGCATTTGTTTATATTGTGACTGCCTGCTTTTGCAGAATTAAACAGTTGCGTCCAATATGTCATTGGAAAAATTTCTCTGATTCCACGTATATGGCATTCAGAATCAATGTGGACATATATGAATACTCAATAAATATTATTGGATAATTGTTGCAGTATCTGGAGAAAAAAAAATAGAGTAATTTTTTCCAAGAATAAATTCCAAGATTTGATTGAAGATTTAAAGGTAAAAATTGAAACATCAAAATCACTTTAAAAAAATATGAAGTCTTTTTTTGCTGATTATTTAAATCCTGAAAACATAAAGATTATGTTTAATAATAAAGACAAACCATTATATATTTTGCAAATCACTGTGAAAGTAAAGTCAAAAGATAACAAGCAAACTACAAAAAATTTTTGCAAATCAAAGAGGAGAATATTTATCTACCTAACATGAAAAGAGCTCCTAGAAATCAATAAGTAAAAGATCAACAACTTGACAGAGTAAAAGGATACAAACTCTTCCAAACAGAGAAGTAAACACTTCCCTTTTGTTTGCACGTATATTGAAGAGCTTTAACAAACTCCAAATAAAGGAAACAACAATTGAGATGCTCTTATATTCTAATTATTAGCAATGAGATTAGCAAAAATGAACATTTTTATACAAAACATATTCTGCTGATGAGGTTAGAGAAAATAGAACTTTTATGAAATATTAATGGGAGCAAAATTGCTCTACTTCATTGAGAGCAATTTTAAAAATATCTATGAAAATTACAACGCATCTAATCTTTGACCTGGTAATTATTCTTCCAGGAATTTATCCAAGGTTATACTAATGTACACATGAAGTGACCTATATAAAGTATAACTCTGGTATTTTGTTGGTAATAGCAAAAGATTAAATATAACCTAAATGCTCATTAATAGGGGCTAGTTAATAAGAATAATTGAGGTTTAAACATTCAAAATAAGAAAATGAAAATGTAAAAAAAAAATTCCAAGCTTATAAGAAATTAGTTCTAGTCTAAAAAAAGAGGAATAGAAAACCATAATAATTTATATTAAGAAAAAGAGAAAATATTTAAGAATATAGAGTCATAAGGAGCTCTGGTGGCATAGACAATACTGAGTTGTGCAAGGAACCCGGAGATTCTCCATCTCTGGTGGTTTGATGCCACTGGCTGATCCTCAGGAAAAAGAAAGACAGTCTCCTTCTGTTAAGATTTACTACTTTAGAAACCCAATGAAGGGTCACTATGAATGAGAACTGTCTCAATAGTAGTGAGAGGTTTTATTGTTTTCTAAAAATAATCACATTGCTTGAATAAGAATTAAAAGAGGTAAGTAAACTCTTCACCAAAGCTACTTGTGTATATCTGAGTGTGGGTGAAGGTCAAGGGCATGAGGGAAGCTTCATACTACAGTATTTAAAGGCATGAAAGAAGAAAAAGAATTAATAATGAAAGTAAAGGACAGGATAGAGATTTTATATTAGAGACATTTTCCATTATCTGTTCTTATTAGTGTCTACCAGTGTCAGCAGGTACTCAATAAACGCCTTGTCTCAATTGATTAGGAACTATGTCTATAAGGCATGATAAAGCAAAAGGTATTTACTTAATAAGACCTTCCCAGTTGCACCTCTCGACTTTCATCAAATATTTGAAGTTAATTCTTAAGGCTATGAACCAGAACTAACCCTTTGCTCTTATTAATTCAAGTGAAATCTCTGTCAGTAGTTCCATTTAGCAAGAAAGATCTAGGTTACCTACTGGGGATTTTTAACATTTTTCTTATTTTAAATTTATCCTAGAAATTGGGGAAAATTACATTAATGGATATCTACTGAGACTGGCTCAGGACAGGACAAGGTTCAGAGCTGCTGTACATAAGGTCGCTCTGGGTCACAGGCAACTTGATGGCACATAACAACAACAACAACAACAACAACAACAATAACAACCGTACTCTCTACTTGCCACTATTTAAATTCATGTGCCCAGAGAAAGATAATATAGGAAGATGAGAGCACTGGGAGGAAGCAGAGGAGGCACAGAAAAAAGGAGAAAAAAAAACCAACATTTCTAATGGTGTGTGATAGTTAAGTGCTTAACGGCTAAGAGAATGCTCATTGGTTTGAACCAGCTGCCAACAATGCAGAATAAAGATCTGACAATCTTCTTTTACAAAAATTAACTTGTGGTGACTCTATTGGACATAGCACCTTTGCCCCGTAGATTTTCTGAGACCGTAATCTTTAGGAAAGCAGATTACCTCATCTTTGCCCTATAGCGCAACTGGTAGATTCAAACCACCAGCCTTTTTTGTTAGTGGCCCCTCACTTAACCTACAGCACCATCAGGGCTCCTCTGCAAAGCTTATAGTGCAGGAACCCCTGTGGGGTAGTTCTGCTCTGTCCTATGGGATTACTGAGTCTTGAATCGATGGAACACGATAGTAACAGTACTTGTCCAGGCAGCATCTTGGAAACTCCATTTGATTTTTATCTGTAATGACTTGATCACTTGTAGCCCAAAATGTCAGACCTCAGCACTACTTTGCACTGTTAATATTTTCTACTTATTGGCCACTATTTTTTTCCAAATTGTCTTCTGTATACACTTGCACACACCATATATAATCACTCTTCTGTGCTCCTTGTTTTTAATGTTTCAAATTACATGCCAACAGTTTCTATGTGTACAATTTGTTTTATGATCACATTCTTTGACTTTTGCAAACATTTCCTCCTCTTTCTTCTGAGTGAGTTCTTCTTCACTAATATAAACACACTGCCCTCTAAGGTTCCTATTTAATGTTTCAAGTTACTGTTGCCAATTTGATCCCGCACAGGTAGTTCTTAAAAGGGTATGATGCTCAAGGCAGACATGATTTTACTAGTTAAGCCAATCTTTGTAAAGAGGCTTTGAGATGACTTCAAGGTTATTTTTGGTTTGTGGTTTAAATATTGTTTCAGGGGGATAGTTTCAAGGATTCATCCTCTCCTTATATAGTTTATGAAAGTTGAGAGCTCCTGACTCATGAGAATTTAAAATTCTGTTCTGTATTTTCTCCCTTTTGATCAGGATTTTTCTGTAGACTATTTTATCGCATGTGCAAAAATGGTAGCAAGACACTAGTTCTTCTCATCTCGTGGAAAAGGAAGCAATTTACCATGAAGAAAATTGGCTATGTGTCCCGTATCCTCCTTCCTCCTGTTCTTAATATTAATTTTTCTTTTCTTGATTGCTCCTGGTGAACAGACCAATTGTTGTGCCTTGGATAGCCAGTTTTAAGACCTCAGCTAGTATGGGAAGAATTAGAAAGTGTAAAAGAAGCACTAAACACGTTATTAGGCTAATTAGTGGAGAGGGACATGATGCTGGGAAGGGTGAAGAATTGGCAAAGGAGAAAAACAGCCTCAACCACGTAGATTCATATGGTGACTTCTGCAATGTGCTCTTGTGTGTCAGGAAGTGTGAGGATGGCACAGGACAGAACAGTGTTCAGATCTTTTGTTCATAGGGTCACTATGAGTTGTGCTGTACTCAACAGCATCTAACACAGATGTCCCAAGAAAACATGATCATATTTGGGCCATTATATTTGGCCTATAAAATGATGGGTTTGGGAGAACTCTGAGGGAGGGACAGCTTTGTCTTACTGTTTCACTCACCTAGGACGGGACTAATTTTGCAACTAAGTCACCTAACATCACTGTATGTGTTAATAATGGCCCAGTTTGGGATGTTATATA